>NW_009694945.1:0-28162 GCF_000703405.1 Apaloderma vittatum
CTCGAACGCTTCCATCAGCGCTGCCTCCTTATAATCCTGAACATCCCCTGGACTGACTACGTGACTGATGTCACTGTCCTTGAACAGGCAGGGGTCACCAGTATTGAGGCCATGCTGCTGAGGACGCAGCTGCGCTGGGCAGGGCACATCTCCAGGATGGAGGATCACCGCCTCCCTAATGTTGTGCTCTGTCATGAACTCACCACTGGCTGCTGCAACAGAGGAGCCCCAAAGAGGAGATACAAGGGCTCTCTGAAACAATACCTCAGTTTTGGCCATATTGGCTACCATCAGTGGTCCACTCTGGCCTCCAATTGGGAGACGTGGAGACACACCATCCATAACGCTGCTGCCTCCTTTGAGAATGCACGTAGAATTAGTCTCGAGGAGAAAAGACAACGCAGAAAGAACCATGCCTCACCAATACTGCCTAAGGAGACTTTCCACTGATCCTTTTGCAACCGGACTTGCCTATCCCACATCGGCCTTTTTAGCCATTAGCGTGCGTGTAGCAAGTGTGGGTAGAGCCCTTCCCATATCTCCGTTAGTGAAGCCTAGCCATGATGATGATGATTAGCACTGTTGTAAAGCATCTTATTAAACTGTGACCAGAAGTGTCACTGGATATGTATGTACTGAATGAAAATTAATAGAAGATAATCTCTCATTGTACCTGAACTAATGGTGAATCTGACTTCTAATAGCTTGAAAATGTTGGAAATAGCATATGCTGGTGTCATCTCAGTCCTCTTTTAAAAATTTCTTTTCCTATATCTGATACTACATACAACATTACTGTAATCTCTTTGCAACTTCCCTGAGAGTGGCAGAGGGCAAGTCAAATGCTACATGTATTTGGTTTTAGCTGCTTGAGTCTGACAAGACTTCAGTTTCAGATACATGTAATTGCTGTTTCTGTCTTGGTTTAGGATGGATTGTTCATTATCTTATACATGACAATTGGCAGTCTTCCTATTTAATACTGACCTGTTCTACAGTGTGGTGACAGTTTTATTTAGAAAGCAGACTGAAATTCTTCTGAAAAGGAAAGTGATAATCTGTGTTTGGAGGAGAAAAGATATGGTCAGATTTACTAACTGTCCCTTTTTAATCAAATTCTGTTACGTTCTGTTTATATGTACCTATCAGTGAAATTAGGATCTCTGATGAAAATTATTGCTAATATATTTGCCTGGCAATGATGCTTTTTTTTTTCCTGAAAGTACTGAATTAAAATTTAACATTTAAGAAAATTATTTCAATGTCGCATCCTTCTTTTCATTGCGACCAGATCTGGTGGCCAGCACTGACTTGAGGAGAATGCCTTTCTGGGAGTTAACATGTTTCTCTAGGTATAGGGGTAGTTTTCTTAGAAATTTGAATCTTGGGAGCTAGGCAGTTATAATGGTGAACTTCACAGTGAGAGCCAGACAGGGAGGGAGACGCTTCAGAAAGAGCATTCACTTAATACTTGAGTGTGCACACGTAGATCTTTGATGCCAGAATTTGTGAAGAAGAAATATCTGGTAATGATGATGATGGAATACGACCTCTTGGGGACAAATTCTGCAGGCATAAGAATTTGTGCCTGTCTCCTGACTTCTGCAGAAAATATTTCAGTGTAGCTGGATCTTTTGTTATTTCAAGCAGTTCTAAAACACTTATTTTAAATATTTTCTGAATACCTATGGATTCTGAACCCAAATATATTTTATACTGAAGCTCTTTCTGTAGTCCTCAACAGTGGAAATGAAGGACTACTTACTTCTGTATATTTTTCAGAAATACAAGATTTTCTTACAAGCTATTATTCATTAAATTGCACTTAGTCCATATTGACTAATCTATAGAATACCTTTGAATTACTTCTATAGCTACAAGAAATGAAAAAATACATGGGCCTTTGTTCAGAAACACACTGCTGTTTTGAATGACCCAAAGATCAAGCAGGGATTAGTGAAAATTAAGAAGAAAAGAGCAGGCAAAACAAGGCATAAGTTTTTGTTGCACTAAGCCCAGAGAAATCCCCCAAAGCAGGAATTTAAAACCCAAAGTTTAATACTTTTGTCGGCATGCAAATGGAAATACTACAACCAGTGTATCTTGCTTTGAAAAAGAAAGCAAGGTGCTCTGGTTCTGCGTCTTTTCAGGAATGTGTTTAACAGCAATTCATCTTTCTTCTCCAAACACTGAGCAGTAAAAGCACTGCAAATGGTACAAGCTTTTAGTGGACTTCAGAGCACAGGGATGAGCAGTTGTATATGCTGACTAAAAAACTTACGTTTAATGTATCTGTAAGAGATGAGGCTATTGTTTTTTCTTAACTAATCTTGAAACAGGCAATAGAATATTATGGCTATTAGAAAACGCTGTGTAGCAAAGCTTATTATTATGTACTGTCTGCGTTTTTTTTCAGGAATGAAGAAAGAGTTGCCAACCTTCACAATGACAAATGTCTTACATTAGTACAGTGAAGTCTAGGCCCTCTTCTTCCAAAACTTGCAAATATGTCAGAGAGTATTAAGTAAGATAAAGTACTCTGTGAAAGTGAAGAAGTCATTACTGCTTCTGGCAATCTCGTGGTTTTCTTTTAAAGCTTCTTAAAATGCATACAATTAAAAGCCTTTGAGCAATGGTACGAGCACTGCTTTTGTACACAGAAATAGAGGAAGTAAAATAGATATGACAAAAGATGCACTGCATATAAAATGCCTCAGTATGGATCACTTCAGGATGTGTGAGAAAGGAAGTAGATGATAGTGTAGATCATAAAAATAAGGGATGTAGTTTACAGAAGGTGATGCAAAGCCAGCCATTGTATCTGCAGAGCACATCCACATAAGAAATGTTTTCCAGCTGACTGCTAGCCGTACTCACAGGGGGTGCTGATCAGCCTTAAGAGTTGTAGTAACTTCAAATAGCACATTTTAGGCAGTGGTTGACAGTTTGAGACATTCTCATGGTGGCAACTTGTCTAAGAGGAGGATTTACTTTGGGGGGATGATACAAGTTTTTGGAATTTCTCATTTCACCAAGTCCCAGAAGGTTGGTAAGGGTCAAGGAAAGTGGGCCAAGGGAAGAACATGCTGCTGACTCTCCCCTCTCCTGTTGTATTTTTTTTCTTCTTTCCTTTTGTTTTTTTCTTGTTTTAAGGAAGAGTGCAAGCTGAAGGAACAGTAGACTAGTTGGCTTGACTTCCTTCAAGAATAATACTGGATGAAAATAGTTACACTATCTGAAGGTTCCTGGAAGAAAACGGTCTGATAAAGAACAAAGCAAATTAAACCAAGTCATAGTGTTTCAGAAGAAAATTAGATGGAGTAGATATTTCCTCTCTTAACTCCCAGTAATTATCTTGATCTAATGTAATGAATGTAGCTGGTAAACCTGGATTAGGTGACACAAAGTAAAGCAGAGTACAGCTGGAAAACTTCCCTCCAGTTGCCACGAGTTCACTTGCAAAGTGGAAGCTCTGCAGAGGTCTGCTGTTGCTCTGCATTTCTGTGAGCGGGCTGAGGGATGGAGTACACAGACTCTGTTATATTTCCAGGTGACATTTTGTCCTTAAGGGCCTTTAAGGACGGGTTAGGTGTTTGTCAGAATGCTATAGGCAGAGCTGATCCTGTCTTGAGAGGTCTGGAAAACATGCCCTATGAAGAGCGGCTGAGGAAACTGGGTTTGTTTAGTCTGGAGAAGAGGAGACTGAGAGGAGACCTTATTGCCCTCTACAACTACCTAAAAGGAGGCTGTAGTGAGGCTGATGCTGGTCTCTTCTCTCTAATTACTAATGACAGGACAAGGGGAAATGGCCTCAAGTTGCATCAGGGTAAGTTTAGATTGGATATTCGGGGGAAGTTCTTTACTGAACGAGTGGTGAGGCACTGGAACAGGCTGCCCAGGGAGGTGGTGGAGTCACCAACCCTGGAGGTGTTTAAAAAAAAAGCAGATCTAGCACTTGAGGCTATGGTGTAGTGGTTAGGTATGCTGGGATGAAGGTTGGACTACATGATCTTCAGAGGTCCCTTCCAACCCCTGACATTCTGTGATTCTGTGATGCAGCCAAGTAACCTCTTCCAGTTCCAGCCCATTTCCCTGTTGCTGCCTGGCACCTGCCAGTTCTCTATCTGACAGTGCAGGGGCAGGGAGAGATTTGTCTGGTTGTTTTTTAATATGCTGGTATTTCTAGGGACAAGAAAATTTCTTTTCATCTGTTTTTTGCTTTTAAGCAGAAGAAGGCATGATTGTGTTTCCATGGGCCCGTTGGAACTTTGCTAGAAGTGCCTTAGCTCAGTCCTTCCCTTCCGTCCGAGGTGGATTATTGCTTTGGGAAAGGCATCCTGACTAGAGTGCACGTTCTTGACACTGAGGACAGTTGCAGCAGTTTTTTGTAACTTGATATAGTACTGGATTGCTGTGCTAGAACAGTGTTTTATATATACATTCAGTTTGAAAACGGCTTTGTGTGGTCTGGGCTTCAGGATACTACAGAAATATAATTTAAAAATGTAGACTTCATCGATGGTAAGGCTTGCATAGACCTATTCTGACATTACCCAAGAAAGAAATACTGTGATTCCACTGTCCTCTCCAACACAGTAATTTCTGACTTTTTAAAAAGCCATATGTCTGTCTTTTTAAATGCTTAAAACCCCTGAAGCTCATGGGCATTGTTCATCTTTTTAAAGTCTCGAAGAGGTATTTGTATATCTTTCCTTCATTCTATAAATATTTTGGTCATCATTTGAAATAGAATGACAGATCTTAGCAACAGGTTCAATGTAAAGCATGTCATTCCTTAATTAGCCATTTCTGCCAAAAAATACCTAAAAGCATATAACTGTTACCCTTCCTAAGATGCATGGTATGGTTTTACTCATTTCATGGGGTCATAGCAGCCTGGAGTACAAGGTACAAGGTGACCTTTTTTCAGTTTTAAATAGATTGGGTAGGTGGTTTGCCACTGCCTTGGGTACCCTTCTTTCTACTGCACTGTCCTGGTCCAAGCCAGTTGCGGTCTTATGTTTTATTTATTGCCATATTACAAGTGCAGAAACAATTCAAGCTGTTGGACCTTTTTTTCTGATTGGTACTGAAGTATTGCCATCAAGTAAAAGAAATAAATAGCAGATAATTACATATTCCTCGAAATACTAGCAAAACGTTGCTTATTCCTCAGTACAGGTCTGCATTCTCTTCCTGTATGAGTTTGCAGACTCCATTGGAAGGCCACATGGTTATAGATGGACATAAATTATTTGCTTGCAGACTTATAACAATCTTCTTGACATCCTGATATATATCCCCTCCCCCTCCAAAAAAACATTAATTCTTATGGAAAAAGAATATAATGAGAAGTCTTCTATTCTGAAGGAAAATTTTTCCTCTTATGAGGGAACTGATAGAAATTAATCCTTTTTTCACTATGCCAGTGTCTTATGCCAGCACATCTCTGTTAATTTTCTCACTTAAGAATTCAGGAAAAAAATAATTAAAAAAAAACAGGTTTCAGCGTCTCAGCATAAGTGCAATGGTTGATACTTTGATGAGGATTCATATTTTAAAAAAGGTTGTAATTTACAGAGTATTATACTATGTTACAGCTGTCAACACAAATAAGCAGAGTACACTTTGCAGTTAACAACCCTTTTATGCTACTTGTTCTGGAACTCGTTCACAATAATTTAATAATTCAATGCTGGTCTTAGTAGCATGAATCAAATTAATGAGGGTCTGTTACACTATTTTTCAATCAAAAGGTGATAAGAAGGTGTGCCACTTTCTCTGTCACCCTGTGCTCTGACACGGTATGCACAGTACTGCTGTCAAATGTGGCAAAATATAGGTAAATTAAAATACACTGTAAAAATCATGATTTCCACCAAAATGAAAAGTGACTCTTACCTGCTTAACTAAAAGTGGCTTTTATTTCAGTTAGTCATCCTTTAACACACAGGATGGCTCATCTAGCTGGGTCTGTAAGGCCCTGTGTTGCAAGGCCAGGAAAAGCATGAGTTAATCTCCTGGCCCAGCAGTGAGGAGGACCTGTTGGCTTTGAGGAGCCTCTTGAACCTCTGAAGGGCCATGTGGCTCCACAGAGCCCACTTGTCTCCTCTGCCCAGCTCCTTATCTTCAGGAACAGCTTCTGAGGGCTGCGCTGGTGGTACCTGTCCATGTGGTGGTGGGTGGGTGCTCCTCGTGTGGTGCCTGTGGTGCTTGTTGGTTTTGGTGAGCAGAAGCAAGAGAAGGCAGTAGATGAGAGAAAGAGGAGGTGGTGGGAGAATGGCAAAGGGAACTTCAAAGATGTGGAGAGCTCCCAAAAGAAATGAGACAGATCTAGATGAGAAGAACTGAAGGATAATTTGCTGAAGAATGAAGGTAGGAAATGAATACTGGGGGAAAGAATGGGATAAGACATTGTATGAGTGTAACGAGATGAGACGGTGGTTGAAATTTCAGAATAGGCTCAAAGGGACTGACAGCTGCTAAGAGGGTGAAAGCTGGGTCTCTGCAGTCCTCAGTATGGATAAGTAAATTGTAATGTGCGTGTTTGAAGTGGATTTCGGCTTGAAACCTTGTTAAACTTCAGATTTTCTGGCTTGCTGTTGAGAGACAAAGCAGTATATTTGCACAGGTTCCTCGATGCCATTGGCTGAAACTGGGACCAGTCCTCATTATTAGATAAATTATTCCCTTAAACATATACAGGCTGTTGAAAATCAGATGAAAAAAAATAATTACTAAAATCACGGGAAATGGGAGGATGAAGGCTGTGGTAGCAGGAACATGGAGGAAGAGAAGAGGAGAAGAGGAAATTTATTGAAAGGAAACCATGAAATTTCTTCCAGACTATATGAAAGGTAGATCATCATTCTGTAGCAGTTTTCCCCCTAATTATTAGATAATAATGTAAAAGCTTGAAAACTGCTTCACCCTTTCCCCTTGTTCCTGAAGTGCTGGTTTTGCAGATCATCTTAGTTCTCGTTCTTTGTGGCAGATTATTTGGTCTGCACTGTCACATAATGCTGCTGAGGTGAGCAAAACCAGTGCAAATACCATGTGACAGAAGACTGTTCCAGGACCTGTGTTTTCTCTTTCTTTTGAACTCTGGAGGGCAATTGAACATGCTAGGTTGAAGGAAACACGCCCCAGAGGAAATCATATGAAAAAGTATTTTGTACTTACACAAATGAAGTGAAATGTGTGTATTTTTATTCCAGAAACTATGTAAACATATATCACATGTATTTGTAGGAGAAAAGCTAAGTGAGAATTACTAAGTGAGAAAAATGTAGTGCAGGTCTGGAAGTGCTGCCATGGTGGTGTATGTCTGAAGGACTTGGGATGAGGGGTATTCTTTGTCTGGACAAAGGAGGAACCAGAGATGGTTCTTTTCCTCCTTGTTTCCTAGAGCCTCTCCAAAAACCCTTCCCATTTTAATTATTTAATTAAATAAGTTGTGGGAGGATATCCCTGGCAACTATAAAGGCACTCAGTGCAAGAATAGTTCCTGTTAAAAATGTATTTTGTAGCCTCAAATTTAGATTGAACTTCCAGTTGCTGATCGTCTTTCTGCCGGAGTAAAGGTATGTATATTAAATATTGGTGAAATATTTTATGTTGTAAACATAGTCTGGGAGAACACAGGATGGTGCCCATCAGCTGTGCCCAGAAACATAAGGATTTGAATAGACAAATCCAACTGAGAGAATGGAAAAGGGGTTGAAGCCCAGGTTAGGAAAGGATATTTCAGCCTGATTACTGAGAAAGAAATTTGCACCGCTCCTTTTAACTGGTCATGAGCTATTACTCTTTATGTTTTTTGTGGGGTGTGAGTGTGTCTAACGCTGCCCTGAATTACCAGTTGAATGCTGCTTCCATGTTGCTGGCTTCTGTTGTAGGTGTAGTCATCTTTCTACAGTTCAAGGCAGGAGCCACCAAGGTTTAGGCTGTGTTTTCAGACAGGGCAAAACATGTTCGCTGATTTGTTTTCAGAGGCTGAAGTACTAGGAGTTCTTTATGTGGTGGGGTATGTGGCATTTTAAAGAAACGAATAGATGAGGTTTTGCAGAGATGCTTATAATCTAGTCTGATTAATTCTGAGATATACACATACCACAGGGACACAGGTATACATACACACATATTGCTTTGCAAATCTATTCTGTTTTCCCCCTCCACTTTTACAATCTCATGCTAAAATAAAATAGGTATCTTTAAAGAGATTGCTGTAAAAAGTCTTGCTGTATTTGGATATGATAGATTATATTATGCATAACTAGTTTTCTGGGACATAGATGAAGGTATCTGCCATCTCTGTTTTACTGCATTTTGTTTCTTGCAGCATCTACTACTTTTAGTCATGATTTTGATTAAATTTTCTGCTCTAACAATTTATACATGGCTGCATAACTTGAACTGCTGCATTTCAAAGTAATAAATCTTCTGAAATAATAGGATCCTCTCTCATTGTACAGTCTTACATCTGAGGGTGACAGTTCTTTAATCATTTTATCATTTCTTTTGATTGCTGCTTAGTAGTAATTTCTTACTTTCATATTGACTCTATCCTGGTCAAGGAACTTCATTTTGGTAACCTCTGTACAATGTATAAAAGAAAAGGTGATTGGTCAGTTAGACCATTAAGGAGCTAGTTTATGTTTAATAGATACCTTTTACATTATTAGTTAATGTAATGTGCTCTTAAAGCTACAAAAAAGAGGTAAGCTATATATATGTATACATCTGTTATACTGCTTTAATTAAAACCCACATGTATTACAATGTGTTTCAAACTTGTACTTAATAGAACTGAGAATCTCTGCAATAAATTTTAAAGCTCAAATAGCCACCTGTCCTCAGTAAACCTGAAACAGAAATACTGATTACAGAAGTATTGTTATTTTTGTAGATTAACTTTCTTTCAGAGACCTGAGTAGAGATGACCTCGATAAAATATGACCGCTTTTCTTCTAATCCACTTTGTAATTTTGCATATTACCATACTTTGTAATGGTTTTCTGCCATCATGGTTGAATGGAATGGGGTTGTAAGCTGAGCTATAAGCCACCAAGCGATTGTGGTATCTGAATTTCAAGCCCACACCCTGCTTTATTTCTATGAGCACAGCACTAACTTCTTTCCTTAAAAATGAAGTGACTTAGTTTTCTTGAGTTATCCATTATGTTTGCTTCAGACAGAAACTTTGTTTCACTCCTAACCCCTTTTTCCCCTCCTGAGCAGTGTTATATTTGCCCCTTTCATTTCCCCTTAAGTCTCCTTTGAAAGAATTGAAGCTTTTTTTTATGAAAATGCTAACAAGGTCAAAGTTTCAGATGTATTATTGTCTTACTGGCCATGTCCTTGTCTCATATACCAGAACGATTGCTTTACAATTCCACAATACAAATGGCTGTTAGCCCCATAACTGAGCTAAGGGGAAGACGTGATGGGCAGGCTTTTTCTGGTTCAAGCCTCTATCCGTTCACTCGTTTGTATGTAGTTTTGTTTGGGGTATTTTTGGGGGTTTTTTTGGTGTTTTTTTTTTTTTTTCCCCAGAAGGCACTTTGCCATCCTGACAGCAAATCCAGAAGGCACAGGGTTGCCCAAGGTGGTCCTGGGGAAGCTGGTTGTTGCTCTCAAAATCTTTGCTCGTGAATCTCACAGCTCATGTGACAGTGATTCTTCTCTGATGTGAGTTATTCCTATTCCACTTAGTTTATTTAATCCTCATTTTCCTTTTTAAAGAACAGCAGTTGCAATACATACCTTAGACTTGATTTTCTTTCTTCAGTGCTCAGATCCTAGGTGTTTATCATAATATTTTGAATAGGAAGTAGATTTAGATAAGCATTCCAAGAAGTGATTAGAAAGCAAATAGTTAATGGAGTATTGAGCAGAGAAAGCTGTAATCTGCAACTGTCAAAATGTTTTCGGTATGGAAGCATATATCTGTTGCAATTTTCTTTTTCCACAGAAAGGCTAGCTAAAGATATTTAATTCAGAACTCAGAGATTATCTTTATGAATAAGATTTTGCTATAAAATAAAATTTATCATTTTTATTAGAAATACTTTCATAAATATCAATACATTTCTTAATACATGTTTATGGATTATTTTTAGAGATTATGTGTTTCTGAAATATCTTTGTGGTTGTCTCTTACAATTATTAAACCATCTAATGTGTAACACTGAGTGTTTACAGAGGCTTATTTCCATAAACTTGTTTAGCAACTTTAAAGACTGCATCACAAAAAGAGTTCAGAAATTAGATTCCTATAAAATTTAGAAATAACTTTTTTGGTGAGTATTTTCTGAGGTCAGAGGTATGCCAGGGAAGGATGAGTGGTGATCAGTCCTTGTGAAGGCCGCATTAAAACTGCAGGAGTTTTTGGAGCTTTTCCTTCTTACATTTTAAAAATGGCTTCAGAGATTACTTATCGCTAAAGCAGAGACAATTTCACTGGTGCTGGGTGAAGGTGTGTGATCTGTCCGTGATGGCATTTGGTGTTCCGTAGTAACCTGCATGTTGATGTGAGGAAGCAACTGCAAAATTGCCAAGGCTATCTTATCTTTGCAGAAAGCGAAGAATAATTTTGTTTGCTGAAATAACTGATGGAAAGATAATTTTTAACTCGCAAGGAAATCCTTTGGATTTTTTTTTGCCATAATGTCAAATAATTTTCCTCAGTGATGGGGGATTTCTTTAAATCAAGTTAATAATCAAAGTATAGCATTCGTCTTGTGATTGCAGTGTACTGTTTTGCATACAAAGGAGGTATCAGTTGCTGTAGAATTTATTCAGGTAGCTTTTATGTATTTGTTGAATGAACTTCTTGATTATAAAAAAATAAAATGTGTAATCAAGTTTGGTTGTGTGACGTTGCTTTATTTATTTATTTATCTATTTATTTATTTACCTATTTATTTATTTTTCAGTTAGATGCTTAACCTGCATAAGTGTGTCAGCTATTTTTTGGGGGGGGGTTGGGGCAGGGATGTGCTGCTAAAGGTCTAAAGGTTTGAATGTAGAGATTTTTCCAAAGGCAAGCATATCTCAATTAGGATTCAGTGACTATTGTGTGGCTATCAGTTATTAGCCTTTCAAGGGAAAGGAGCTGGAAAATTCTATTAACAAAGATATTCATAGATATTGAAATTCCAGGCCTCTAGGGGCCAGGGTGCTGTGACGGAGGGTGAGTTAACACAGCGTGTTAAAAAAGCTGATGCTCAGCCTCCTGTAGCTCCAGTGGTGTCCATCTTTTTTTCCTTACCTGCTGGGTGGTAGCAGTGGCCTTCCTTACACCCCTCTTCTCCATGTTCTTTCCTTTTTGGAAGTATGAAGTGTTTTTTTTTTCCAGTAAAACAAGATGGAACCTGCAGACAAGTTAAATATGTTCAGTTCTGCAAAGGTTAGGGGACAGATGCCAGGAACTAGGCTTTGCTTGCAGTGAGAAGTCTTTCTCTCACATCTGGAAGACTTACTCCCTCTAGCTGTTTGTGCTCTTCCCCTTTCTCTCCAGCTGGGGATGGGTTACATGAAATCAGGTAGAAAACTTTTGTTTATCAAGATGGAGGTGCCTGGTGACTTTATGCTAAATACTTACAATCTAAGTCACGTGCGTTGCTAATCAAAGTGTGTTGTGGGAATAAGATCTAATGTAATAGAAGACTAATCCATAGTACATAAAGATGCCGAACTTAGCCTTATGTCACATACTTAACATAGTAATAAAATGTTTGATAAATTAATAGGATATTGCTTAGCTATATAATTATAATAAAATAATGGACACTTACACCTAAGGTTTCTGGAGGACTATTCAATTCCATGGCCTTAATGTTGCTTAAAACATTACAAGGAACATAGCAAAATCTGTAGAATGGAAAACAAAAATAAGTATCTTGAGATGATGTGGGTACAAGCTGTGGTTCTGTAAGAGGAAAGTAAGAAGGGCATGAGAGACTGGCAACGAATGATAAACTTACACAAGGATCGCCTAATGCAGGATTTGTTTTATAAACCTGATATTTTATTTAAGGCAAAACCATTGAAATTCACAAATCTGTAGGGTTTCATGTGAAATCGCGCTTTAGATTTGGTAGCTGTAGCGATAGATTTAGAGTTGACGTATTTTTAGGACAAACGGGTGAAATAAGACCACCTCAAGAAATATGTTTTCTTGTGTCTTTCTGACATGAAATTATTGTACTTTTGTGGCTTGACTGTGACTGACTTGGTCTGTTCTGCTCTAAAAAGAGGAAGATAAGATATACCAGAAAATAAAGCATTGGTTCAATTGAATTTCTTATTCTCTATTTATTGTAGATATTTTTGTCAAACGGATTCCTTCAGTGTTACAGAGTTAGGTTCCTGGAAGCTTCCTGGTGGTGTTGCTTGTATATGAAGAGACCCTTAGCTTTTGTAGTTTTATTTGGGTCATCTGAGCTACTAAGAGCATGGTAACAAATGTACGTCATCATTTTGCTCACCCTTGTCTGTAAGAGAGTTCAGTCAGACTCCTTGATTTCTGTGTCTCAGTCAGCTGAGGATTATAATGACCATAGAACTGATGTACATTGTAACTAGTACATTGATGAGAGTTATCTAGTTCTATTTGTTCTAGCTGAGCCTTTCCTACAGCACTACAGTGCTATTTTGTGATTTTTCTTTGTGAAAATTTCAGCCTGTGAAGATAGTGCCAAAATGGTGGGGAGGCAGAATATGATGCTTCCCCTGCCCCCAAACATGTTGTGTAAGGGGGAGGGTGGGACATCCTGGATAAACTATGCTGGATTAATGCTTGTTTCTTTTCATCATCTTCTGCATCCATTATCTTCGTGGCCATTTTTAGATGATGGTAACTGATGAAATTAATCATCAAAATGCAGACCATGACTTGTGATGGATTCTGCCCTTGGCAGTGCTCCAATATGCCTTGAATCCAGTATGGTGTGAGCAGACCGTTACAACGTACCTTCCTGGTCCTGTCTTCAGAGTAAAAAATTCTTGCAATGTTAAAAAAATATAAAAATATAGTGTTTGCTACATTTGGCTCAGTTCAGCTGCCTCAGCTGTCTCCTTGTTTCCACTCATGAGTTGGATCAGAGGGAAGAAGTGTCAGGGAGAGAGAGGTGGATTTCTCTGTGAAGCAGACTGCAGACCGAGAAGCAGCACGGGGGCAGTGTGGTGCCCATGTGCGCAATTCCTCTTGACATTAATGGCCATTACAAATACAAAGTGAGGCTAGCATGCACTGATTACACATCAGGAGCCAAATTATTATTGTTAATGATGATGTGTATATGTTTCGGCAAAGGCTGCATTGCTTCTAATGAGTTTTGTTTTCAATTCCTCTGTTCGATGTTCTGGCTCCCGAGTTCTTGTTTTAAATAGGATTCCCATCTTCTACCGTCTGTGAAACATTATTACTGGTTTCTTTCCATTGATTTATGCACTTTTATTTCTGCTGTTTCTTTTTCATTGTTTTGTGGTGATGTGGGTTTTGTTGTAGTTGTTGATGGTGGCGTTCTTTTGTTCTGTTCTTCAACTGTCAAAATTAAGTATTGTATTTTCACAGGTGTAACTTGCACCACATATAACCTGTGTGGGGAAGGCAATACATTGAGGGAGGTAGTTGGCAATGGTGGATTGAAAGCAAGAGAACTGGGATTTTAGAGGAAGGAGGGAAGAGGAGGAAAAGCATTCCAAAAATTTTTGGGAAGTGTGACCGCTGGGAGGGGTGCAGGTGGGAGGAAGGACTTTGAGCTTTCATTCAGGTAGTGATGTCCTAAATGGCATGCACGCTTGTGCTGGATTCACTAGGTTCAGCAAGGGAAAATGTCTTGGGGATGGTGAGACTTGTTTTCTGCCAGTTCTGTTTTATTGACGTATTGTGGGTTGTGTCATACGTACGGTATGGTTTAGATGTATACTGCTGATTAGAGAAATGGCCAAGCTCTTTCTCCTCTTCCCCCTCCTCCATTGCTCTTGGCTATGGAGGCTTGTTGATTCAGTAAAAAGCTAGCCCATCTCTCATCCTCTGTAGCACTCTGTGTTGACACCCCAACTCCTCTTCACTCTTATGGCATAGCTGCACAATCGCTAAATGCAGCACAAGAGATTGCTGCCCAAAGGGACTGTCCCCTTTTTGGTGGCTTTCTGAGTTGGTTGAAATCAAGCACACAAGCCTGTGCCCTCAGCTTCTGGCTCAGGTGCTGTGTCTGAGTTCATTGTAAGGAGGGCACGCTCAGATCAGACAGGATCTCAGATGAAGAGCGGAAGTTTGCCTGCTGTCTATCACATAGGTTTGTGAAGTGGGAATATTCATCACTCTATGCCTAGAAAAGCTCCTCAGGCCGCACAGGAAGACCTTAGCAAGTCTGATTCACTGATAGATGACAGGCCTTATTTGTGCTCTTCCTACCCTTCTGTTCCTCTCTTGAGTTTCTGTATTTGGCAATGCAGCCTGAGATACCCTCTGGGATGCTTCCCACCCCGCCTTCTAATGATGCTAATGGTGAAGCTGCCTGACAGGTGATGTTTGGATGTTAGCTTCCTCATGGCAAAGAAAAGACTATGAGCAGCCAAGCTTAAAACAGCTTCCATTAAAAAAAATACCAGAAACCTGAATGTCTCATCTGGAAACAAAGGTTTAGCTTTTACATTAAGAGTCTTCATTTGCTGCAGAAAACTCAAGCTAAAAACATAAATAAATTGGTATCTTTGATAAGTCTTACACATGGAGAGAGCCCCAATATGCTAATTACCATGGAAATGAAAATTATTGGAAGTGCTGTTTGTGAATCTGAATGGTGTGTATTGTTCATTTTGTTAAATGAAGCTTTCAATGAAGAAAATAACCAGAATAGTTAACCAGAAGGGAAAAACGTGAAATAGTTGTATGTCCCCGGGAGCCTTCATAAAGTATATCCTTCTCTTTTCCCAAGTAAGAGAAATAGGAGATGGATATTTTGAAGAGCAGAGGCATTTTAGCATTTCATTTTTAGTTGTTCGTTTTATCTTCAGTGTATGCCTCCTAATAAATCAAGGGAGAAACCATGTTTTGAGTTAAACTGAAAACTTAATCTCAAGATCAGATGTCTGAGTAAACCCAGAGGGATTTGCTCCCCAAGACATTTCAGAGCAACTCCATTGAGTTAATTTCTTTTATTTCTGTGTTTTCAAAGTGCTTCATTTCGGAATAAATTGAGACTTAACACGGGCAACTCTAGTTTTGTGTGGTCATTGCTAAGTTTATTGAGCATAGATATTGACATACTTTGCAAAATATTTTTACTACAGCTTTAGTGAATAATTCCAAGCTATGTTTTTGTTTTCTTTACTGAGACTGAGAGGTTTCTGGTGGCCTTCAGGCAACTGTTTCCTTTACCTAATGTGCATTATGATATTGAAAAAGTGATCTCCATCTCTGTGAAAGGAGGTGCATATTAAAGGCTAGGAATAGCTGCCCTAGCAGTTAGTTTATGCTGATACTTATTGTGGTAACCACTAGCTTTCTGACATTTCATATTCGCAGCTGTTCTTAACAGGGCATTAGTATATATCCTTTCAGTAAAGATTTACTTTATTTAGTCACAGCAGGAGTGAAATGTTACGTTGTGTTTATTTGTTCTCCAGTTATTTCTTGATTGTGCCAAAGATGCACAGGCAGAGCAGGCAAAAATGGTGTTTGGGACAGAACTGGATGGGAAAGGACAGAGACTCCACAACTCATGGGGCAGAGGGAGATAATTATGGCAGGAAGAGAGGTGTCAGACAGTGAATAAATGTTGGATTAGGAGCACCTTTGAGGTAAGGAAAAGCAGAAGGTTGCATGCATCTGCTCATGATGCACAGAGTTTGGCTTTTACCCATGTATCTTAAGGAGTTTTTCTGACAGAGGATTTGAATCACTTTCAGAATGCTAAGTAACTTTAAAAACAACCCACTTTTTTTTTTTCTTCCCCCTTGTGAAAAGTACTTTGCAACCCTGAGTTTCTTCTAGGTATGCTGTTGGCAGAATGTGAATTCTGAATCTTTAAATCTGCAGTGCAAACCTTTTACATGAGGAAAAGGAGCAACTTTGATCATCTCGAGAAGCCAAGTTCTAGAAAGAAGCTTGATATAGTTTCTTTGTATTAAAACTGTTTGGTGGGCAAAGGCACGATAAGGGACACCAGGAACTGAGTTCATGCCTCAGGTCTGGGAGGAGAGTGCTGTCTGTGGGTTAGTGATAGAACAACCAAAACAAGAATTCCTTCGCATGATTAGTCCAACAGTCTGTTAATTTATTGGCTTGGCAACAGTTGCATAGAGCTGCTACGTGTGTGTGATAAAATTGCTGTGGTTTATAGAAAAAAAGTTAGGTATCTTTTTTGTAAATAATAGGCAAAGGGGAACCTAGAAACATGGTTAAAGCTTGAAGCTTTAACAATCCACTGAAATGAAGCAGAAGTATAGAGTTTTCCGCCTTGCTTCTAAAAGAAAGATGAAGTGTGATCTAGTGATAACATTTAGTTAAAACTGAGCATTCATGAGAAGTAAAGGTATGATTTTGTTGTGCTTTTTTTTCCTGGAGGTTTTCAGGTAGGAGCATAATATGGTCATTGAAGCCTTCCTGTGAAACTTCGCAGTATTTTGATTCAAATTAGTGCTGACTGCAGTTCTCAAAATTTTCTGTCAAAAGTTACAATAATGACAATCATAATAAAAAGGTAGGGGAAAAGATATAGGATAGTATCACACAGTTATACAGCAAAAATGGTACTTGACCTTTTTGGTTCGTTGGTCGTTCATTTTTTTTGTCTCTTAGTTCCCTTAATAATTTATTCGGTGAATGTTGTGAGTCCAGGACTGACGAACAAAACATCAGCAGCTACAGAGCTCGACTCCGCTTCTGAATCGCACTCTCTCAGGAATGAGTACTTGTTCTGTTCTCAAGTGACCGTTTGGCACACCAAGTTAACATCTCTTGCCTGGTGTAATTTCAAGAATGCCCTAAGGACATGACACTATACCTTTCCTGAACAATAACAGAGCTAGCTTACGATACATGAATACGACAGGCTTATGTCCACCCATGCTCACAGTATTAAAATGCCAAGCCAGGTTTGGACTTCAATACTTGCTCTCATTTTTTATCTTAGTTGAATAGTTATGGTCTTAGAGATTTAGTAAAGTTAGTGATGAACATTTCATGGGAAAAAAAAGGTGCTATTGTATTTCAGAAATTATGCTTGACTAATTTAAATCCATTGTTAATAAGCAGACAGGAGGCAAATGGCTAGTCCACTCATCTCATGTGGTTCAAGACTGTAATGAGTTGAAGGACACCCGAAGTTCCCCTATCCCAAATCTCCCAGCTGTGATTAATCTTGAAGATCAGTGGATTATCCAGTTGCCTTTATATTGGCAAGGATTAGTTTAAAAAGCTTCAAGAAGCCACTTTCTTGACTCCAGATGGAAGCAGATGGGTCACTGTTCCTGTGTCTTGGGCACAAGGGACACTTATTTCTGCAGTTGGTGTTGTGTTGGGATAAGTGTTGAAAACAGGCAACTAGGAAAAAGTTTCCTACCCTGTTTTGCATGCCTGCAAGTGACAGAGATTTTGCTTCTGGCTGTTTGAATTCCAAATCCTGATGGTTTTATTTTCTGTATTTTTGCTTGAAGGATAACGTCGAGATTGAAACTTTCTATTACTACCAACTAAAAGTATAATTAATATAGGGCTAATGCTCTGATAGGGAAAAAAAATCCCAAACCAGATGCTGGTGTTAATTGGATACTGAATCGCTTCAAATCATTCATTAGCCTATAGGTACATTATTTTCAAACACCTGCAGTTTCATTTCAGTCAGAAAGTGATCAGATAATCTTTTTATAATTAAGGTGATGTTGTAAATTAACCTATCAATAAATGATATTACCTTTTTCAGCAGCACAGTTACAAGTGCATGAATTCACAGCACTGGTCTTTTTTTGCCAAAAGAGAAATATTGGATCCTGTGCCGAGTTGTTAAATACTAATGAATAATTTATTTAATGAATTTTGTCTTCCTCTGCTCGTGATGTGACTGGCAGAGCACCAGCCTTCTCCAAATGTTCCATTCTTCAAAATTACTCTGATTTTTGGGGCTTCAGTTTTGCTACCCAAGATGCTAATTCCTTTGTCCTAGTCTGGGCGAGGTAAGTACATTAACTCTTAACTTCCTTGATCTGGCTGAGAAACATAGAATCATAGAATGGCCTAGGCTGGAAGGGACCTTAGAGATCATCTAGTCCAACCTCCCTGCCATGGGCAGGGACGCCACCTCTTGACTAGACCAGACAACACATGGGGACCGAGCGGGAATTGAACCCGCGACCTTGGTGTTGTCATTGTTGTCAGCACCACGCTCAAACCACTGAGCTAACTGGCCCCCTATCATTTTAGTATTATAGGTTTTGGTGAGAGTGAGTATTGGTAATTAGTTTTTAAATTCAGTTTTTGTGGAAGCTTAACATGTGTGTTCTGCTGTAAACCTAACTGTGTAAATGATGATGGAAGTGAATGTGCAGTGGCTCAGACATCAAAGTAAGTTAAAAATATGTCGAACTGCAGAATTGTTTTATACTATATCTGTTTGGAATCAGGTTATTATTCTCTTGTACAAGGTTAATAGGACTTTTGGAAGAAAAGTGAACTGTCACCAAAAGCATTACTGGAAGAAAATTGGCTTACATTGCACATCTAGTGTAAAGGAATATGCAATAAAATTCTTTCCAAGATTCATAAACACTTGCACTAGAGTAGTCAAGGCTGTAGGTCCAGCTGTTTATTACTGAACTGTTGATTGCTGAAGCAGCTCTCTTTAGAAGATGCTCTGCATTTGTAGTATTTGTTGACCAGATTTAAAAATAAAACAGAACAAAATATTGTGAAGTATTCTGGTGTACTATGCTGCATTTTAAGCTCATGTGCTTCTGCTGCTGGCTTGCCCCATGCCCTGCAGTAATCTGGTTTGCAGGGAGACACTTGACATTTTAAGAATTTGTTTTGTGCTTATTTTTCTCTCTGTCTGTCATCTTCCGACATCTGCACACAATTTAAAATAGCACTGTCCGCGTACTACTCCATCTGCTTCTTGAAGGCTACCAAATCTGCTTCTGTGTGTGGTGTCTTTATTCGCTTGCCCTCTAGCACATAGTTAAGTCTGGATGCTGTCACTGAGGTTTCGGAAGATGTTTTTCCTTTCTAAGTGTGAAAGAGAGAGCAGTAGCTCATGTATAGACTTGGAGAGAGTCAGGGGAGAAAGGGCTTTGGTAGTCATTGCTGGATACCTGCTGAGAGCAGTTATGGGACAGGTCAAAATATTTCAGGTGCAAATACATTTTGTTAGGCCCTGAACACAAATTGTTTAACTTATGATCTGTCACAGGTGATATCTTTTAACTGGACTTCAAAATCAATGGGTGCAATAAAGTTTATGGCACACTGGCTTTTGTTGGAAGTCCCCGTCTTGTTGGAAACTGGGACCCACGTCCTGAACATACATGCTTTTAGCAGTGGTCAATTATTTGATAGCTGGCCTTTTGACTCGTAACTATTTCCGTGACGTTACATGCAGTGTTACCTACAGGCATATTGGGATGCTGAAGTGTTTCAGGTTTTTTATTTATTTTTTTTTAATTACTACTTTTGATTTGAGAGGGCACAAAGCACTGAACAGTGTGATTCAGTTGCATTTACGCTGCCTTTGCAAAATATAATAATTACTTTTTAATTCTTATTTCCAGTCTGAATTAATTGCATTTTGTACTCAAATATGTGTTCTTCTGAACTATTCTCTTCTTGACTTCCTGCTTAACTGTATTTTTGCTTCTGTGCCTTTCGTAGTAATGTAAATGTTTGCATTTATCTTCTGCCCCCTACTCTTTGTATTTTCTCCCACAGTTCATACAGGGCTTTGAGCTCCCAATTGGTTTTGCCTGAGTTCACTGTATGTACCAAAGGCTGTTGATTTTATGTCAGTTGGCAGTTTCACCTGTTTTAAGGAAGACTAGGCAAATTCTATGTTACTGTATAGTATTGTAGCAATGAGGGTGGAGAAGAACTACTATTGCTTAGGGACTAACAGAGTATCTGTAGCCTTGAGGAAGATGTGGAGAAAATGTGGATTAAATAAAATAAATATTTGCGTATTTCCCATTTCTAGTGGTACTGTGACTCACCAGGAGGCAAGAAAGGATGTTGATTTTCCTGCTGTGTATACATTTTGCTTAGGTCGTTGGATGGTAAGTAGAAAATTAAAGGTTGGCTGGGGGTCTCAGCCTGAGCGGAGGAAACTTCTCTCACTAAAACAAGCAATCAGACAAAAAAAATAGAGAGCAGACTGTCTTCTCAGAGGTATGGGTGAAAATACTTCACTAGATTTTATGCCCTGAAGGGAGCAAACCTGGTTACCCAGTGCTGGGGTAGTCTTAACATTAGAAAATACTTCACTACTTCTCTCCGTCTCTGGGAGTGGTGTTCTCTCTCTCTCTCTCTCTAGCCAGAAGATATTCTTACTAATTTAAGTTAGCACCATTTTAGCACCAGAAAAGAGAAGGAGTTGACACTTGGTTTTGACATTTGCAAATATGTGTGCAAAACTATTTTCTGAGCAGCAGCCACAGTTTTGTCTGCTGTGTGGAGAGGTGGCTGCAGGCTGGTCTGTCATCAGCCCCTTTCTCATCTCTCTGTTGCTATTGACAGACCAGTTATAGGAAACTCCAGTTCTTCTGATTTTATTTTTTTCAAGTGTTCAGCTTGTCTAGGGATTTTAATCTTGAAAACCAAAATTTTTTCAGCCGGAGAGCTTGGATGTACTTTGAACTGCATATGCCTGAATGAAGGTCTGAGGCTTTGGCGGATGAATGTATTTTGGCCGTTCACAATTGAATTAGCTGCCAGCCTGGAGTTACTAAATGAATGGAAATTCTCTGAAAGAGAGACAGCGCCAACAGGCCAGCGCCTATTCTGAGCTTGCTCATTATGCCAGACAACAGAAATGTTGTGAAGCAGCATAACACTTGCATTGTGATTAGTTGCATCACTTTTTCATGTTCTGCAAAATAAACACATTTAGATGGCTAACCATGACATGCATTTCAAGAAGTAATGGTCTTTAAGTGTCAGCAAAGACATAACTAAGCTGAATATTTAAAAGAGCTTCACAGCTGCCGAGTACAGTTAATCAAGGAAATAGGCTCTTGGAGAAGACAGAGATGTTCCACATCAGCTTTCAGCCCTGTATTTTTGAGTCCAAGAATCATGTAGTTAAAATCTTGGTGAAGATTTTGGAGACCAGCCTTCTGAACCTCTATGTGGACGGTGACCATTTATTAACCCGTTGCCTCCGAAGCCTTTTGGGGAGCTTATGTGCTCTAACCCTGCTGGAGAAGAGGATGAGGTGGGGGTTATTTCACAAGATGAGATGCTTTTATGTCATTTATAGGAAGATGGATTGCTAATAGGAAGTTGGTGTGTTCAGGACTGACATAGCATAGCACAGCAGTCACAGTACAAATCCTTGGGCTCTTCCTTAATAAAAGGAAATCTAATTTTCCACAAGAAATTTTATTCTACTGTATTTGAGCTATGAATGCCTCGGTCTTCAGAGCATTCACTGTGAGCCTATAATGTTTTAGCCGTAGTTACATACCTTAGCTGCTTGATCTCCTGGTTTTACAAACTCATCTTGTGCCAGCAAACTGATTGAACTCTGAGGTTTCACATTCTGCATGGTGGTTAAGCAGGCGGAGAAAGCCATGGACAGGCTGGACAGGCTACTGTTATCTGAGCTGCTCTGCTAATTTGGGCATTGTTGGAAAGGGACAGGAGACATCCAACAGACATCCAGTTGTGCTTGCTTTGGCAGCACGTATACTAAAATTGGAACAATACAGAGATTAGCATGGCCCCTATGCAAGGATGACACAAATTTGGGAAGTATTTTGTATTTTAGGGAAGGGTGTCAAGCCTGTCAGAGTTCAAGGAGTGCCCTAAGTAACATGGTTTAGTTTTCAGTAGTCCTGCGAAGAGCAGGGAGTCAGACTCGATGATCCTAATGGGGTCCCTTCCAGCTTGTGGTGTTCTGTATTTCGATTCTTATAAACAGCAGGGAAAGGAAAAGAGAAAAAAGTCAAGTTGGTAGAGAGTGAAGTATAAGGAAACCACAAAATGAAATGAAAAAGACAAAATCCCATACCAAAAGAAAAGGTTGGAAAGGCTAGTGAAAGTAGTGGAGAAAGATATTAAATAAAGGAGGAAATTAAAAGTGAAGAGGAATGCAAATCGAAATGGGGAGAGGAGGAAAGGAAGAACACAGTGACTTAATATCAGTGCACTTTATTTTAAAAAAACCCAGCAAAGTAGCAGTGCTAAACAGTTGTGCAAACCCCACTATTCAGAAAATGTCTAATTGGCAGGTGCTTCACTTAGAGTGCTTTATGTAAGGCATAGGCTTAGTGTCTTTTATTTACTGGCTCTTTTGTTCTAAAGAAAACTTGGGGACAGTGGTCTGACAAGGTGAGGATGATGGGCTTGGAAACCCTCTCTCCTATTTTATGTTGCTACTAATGTACATTGTGCAGCGTTGTAATGAGCCTTTAATGTTAGATGTAAGATTGATTCTTAGTAAGCCTCTATGTAAATCCTTTTGAGTGGCTTCAGCCCCTTACTCTTCCCAAGGAGGACTTACTATAAACACTTTTCATTGGTAGAAATTTTGGCTGTTATTTTGTTTTTTCAGACTCCAAAGCCTGACATTGTTAGGCTTTACTCCAGAAAAATGCACACCAGTAAAACTTGAATTAAAAATCAAAATGTTACATTTTGCTATGTAAACTATGTATGCAACTAATTAAAAAATAAAAATTGGAAAATCTTGACTTGTGTGAGTTATCGTAACTCCACTGCTGGCATCTTTATGAATCGGGAACATAGGAAACAAGTTTGTTGTGTCTTTTGATTTTCAACTGATTTGTAACTACTTATACCTGACTTCTCATCTCTTACCTTGGATAAAGTGAAGAAATAGGGTGAATGCATTTTTTCTTGAAGAATTATACTTCCAAGGAGGCATGCAATTTGGATAGCGGTAAAGTAACTTGCTCTCTGACCAGTCCTGTTTATTGCTAGGAGAAGGCACTTGTGAGGTAAAATCCGTGGTCTTTCAGAGAGTAGGATGTCCCAGTGCTGTTGAAATTCAGTGGGATTTTACTGTCTAAGCTTAGTTTTTGAAATTTCTGGTCCTTACAGGCACAGAGCTGTAAATATTCCCTTGCACCTTTTTGGTTTGCTTTGGTTTGTGCTGTCACCCCATCTCTTCATGGTTTTGAACAAACACCCTACTCTAAATCAGACCTAAATAGATGTATACCCTGAGACAGAGTAGCTGTATTGGCTGTATGAGAATTAATGTAGATTAATATAGATGAACAAAATTGTGAGCTTAGTTTTCTCTGCTAGTTTAAGTTATACTTTGTATTGCCTTTGGAAGATTGCCTCTTCCAAGATCACATCTTTGGAGAAGTGTTTGTGTCAGTCCTTTCTGTTAACATTTGGTAGAGCACTCACTCAGGTAAGCACTGATTTGGTGATCTTCTAGTAACGAATTTCTTTGTGTGTAATTGATATTTTAGGGGTGTTCTTCTGCAGCATGAGAATTGGTTGGTTATTCCCTCCAACCCTCCTGTTACATATTTTGTCAAAGTTTCTTATGAACCATCAGTACATTTATTTTTTAAGTTTTGTTTCCTTGTTAACTGGGTGACAACTATAGGCAGTTAACATAATCTTTTGAGTTTCTGCAGATAAGCATGCAGCTGCTGTTGTGCTGGGTGGAATCTTAGTCGCTTACTTGTTGGTGCACAGGATGGTGTGTGACCTTGAGTGAAACTGGGTCATGGCTGGGGTCTCCTGCAGAGAACAAGCATGACTGTGACAGAGGTTGAAAGTCCTCAAGTGATTTATTCCCTGTTTTACTTCCAGTTGAGTGTCAATAGCAGAAAAGAGGACTGAGTTTTAACTTGGTTAGTTCAATTGGGGTAAACGGGGCTTGACATAATAGAACAGCTGCTGTATTGTGGTGGTGCTTCCAGTTCTGGGTCTCTGTATTACACTTCTCTGCTTGTTATGACTAGAGGTAAAGCAGTTGAAAAGAGGAGATTCCTCAGTAGGCAAAATAGAAAAGTCTTGATCTGAATGCGAAACACCTATCACTTTTCCTGGAATTATTCAGCAAGGGGCATAGCAGAAAGAGGGGTAGCTTTTTATCTCAAAATACTGAACTACCAGGTAGCTGACATTCTTTCAGCTATTAGATTGTTCCCTCCTACATGTGTCTTATATCTGTAATGTTAATCAAGTTCTACTGCAGTCAGTAGTATTCAGCAGATGTAATTTCCATCAGATGGAATGTATGTTCTTTGATCTACTATCTTCTACTTGAGATAGGGAAGAAGAGAATATTTTTGCTCTCTGGGGATTTTTTTCAATTGGTTTTATTAGTGTGGGGCTTTTTGCATTGTTATCCCGTCCTGTTGATTTGAGGGGAAGGGGATGTTTGATAAATGGGTGACTTGAGCTTTCATGCAACCTCCATACTGAAAAACCACAAAACCCCATAGTTGAAGGGGCAATAATTAACTTGCAGAAGTCTGTTTTGAATAGGAACATGACTGATAATGAAAATCATTAATATGTGATTAAATGTAGCATGAAAGTTGCTGTGCTACCTCGAAAGCCCTTAATGCTCTGTTTCTCCACCAGGTAGGCATTTCCTTAAAAGACAGAGGCATAGTACACATGGAATCTCTGCCTGTACAGAAGGGAGATATTTTGGTTCTTCCTTGCAAGTGCAAACTGCAGTCAGTACAACAGGAGGGGAAAAAACCCCACAAAACAACGAATGAAAGTACTGGAGGACTAGTTCAGCAAACACTTACGCACTTGACTATCTTAGATTTAACTACTTAAGCATATGAATCTTTGCCAACATCAGCACGTAATGTGTAAAAACTCAGAATGAAGCCAGAAGGTAGAAAAATTAAATCTTGGTTCATGCGTGCATAGCTGATAGTTTATTACTCTGCCTTTCAATTTGGAAATGTTATGTTTATAATTTATAATTAATATAATTCTCTGGAGAGCATTGCTTTGTCATAACTTAAGTTTCAAAAATGATGTCCTTAAATTTACTATTTTTTTGTAATACAGTTACTGTATCTTTGCTTTCCTCTGGAGATGCTCTTATTGCAGATACCATTGGGGATTAAGCAGAAAGAAATGAGGTTCCTTGTCTCCAAAAAAAAGCTGGATTGCCATCTTTACATGATGTTATCTTCTTTTTGCACTAAAAAGATAAGTAGATAGTGGAACGGCATCAACAACAGTAGGCATTTCCATTTTTTTTTAGCATCTTACTCTGCTACTGACATTTTTCAAAAATAAAGTTGATTGGAGTTGTGTGTCTTCCTCCTCTAAGTTAACCACCAGTCTTGCTCAATAAACTTCAAGAATCACCAAGAATTTAAGCAGAATAATTTTTGTCACACTGGCGATGCTGCCACCTTGGCGTATCAGCCCATAAAGTCCCTTATAACTCCCTGTAGTGTTGCAGCTGTTGAGAAAATCTTGTTTCCAGCAGTGCGAGACCTTTCTGAAACTCCAGTTGTATGTCATGGGCTTACGTCAGGGCAGGGATTTCTTCTTTGGGGTGCCAAGCAGTCAAGGAGATTGATCCAGGACAGCAAGTGGAGATGTGAGGTGTATGCTCACTCACCCCTGAGCCAAATGGTCAAACAATGCAGAAAATTCCTGGGGTCAGTCCTGCGGTATAAGTGGTGACAAAGAGATGGTGTTTTAGTAAGGACATAGTGATAGAACGAGAAATGCGGTGTTAAGAAGGATGAATATTAGGTATACAATAAAAAGAATAGAGGAAAACAAATAAATGGTAAAAGCAGGGAAGAAACAGATGCCGTTGAGATGAGTTATATTTTTAAGGCTCCATTTTATTGAACTTTTGTTGGTTTAATAAAGACAACAGTGAAAGGTATTGCCGTAAAGAGCGCTTTTCTTAAATTCAATATTTCTAAGAGATTTTCATTTAGAATGGCAGCATGTTCCTTTATGTGTAACATGCATTTTCATTATGACTAGGAAACTGTATTTTTAAAGGATAACTTTCTGCTTCCTTGTTGTCTTGGAATGGAGGATCTTTGCAACAGAGACTTCTTGCCTGTCGGTATAGAAGGCGATTACTGTGTGGAGAATGCTCCTGAAATATAAATAATGTATTGACAGGAACTGTAGAACCGTGGAGGTGGAGGACTAGAAAAACGGAATGTTTGCCAGGCTCTTTTATTATTTATCAAAGCTGGTGAAATCTAGTTGTCACAGCCCAAGATACTCAAAGATCACAGTAAAAGCCATTCTTTTTGTAAGTCATGATTTTTTAAAGCAAAAATTACAGTTGCATTAGTAAGGTTCTTTCAAGGGTTACACTCTAGAAAGTCAGTTATGTCTTTTAGTTTGCTTTTGTTTCCTGTTTGAGGTTTTTTAAACAGATTTTATCTAATAAGTTTTGCTGACAAGTTCAGAAATCATAAACTGTTGTCATATGGAGCTCTGATACAATAAACAAAATAACGATTTTCAACTAAAAACTTGTTTGTGTTTTTAATTAAACAACCATGTTTTCCTCGGATGGCCATAGAGTTAGTTTATAAAATAGACTCACCTTTAGGCACTTTTCAAAATCCAAGCCCTTAATGCTTTTGGAAGTCCAAATGATTTTCAAATCCAGGTGTTGTTAATAACCAGGAAGTTAGCAGAGTATGTTTTTTTTATGTCGGCATCCCATACGAGTGCTTGGAGAAGCATGGTTAATTATTTTCATGTAGCCCCAGCTGGGTTGTAATACGTATGGTATATAGCGAGTGTGTGTGTACCAAACGTAAATACAAGTGTACAGATAGTGTCTGGCCATAAAAGAAGTCAGAGTGGTTGCAGGCGTGCTGACACACACCAGTGAGAAGAAAGAGAGCCCTGTAATAAAATCTCATTGAGGATGCAGAGAGTATGTTTCAGCATTAAGCATTCTCCTCATGTTTCACATCAACGCATCCTCCTCTCACGAGAGGATGAACAGTGCATTTGCACTGGCTCATTCAAATTGAATGTTGGTAAAAGAAGAGTCTTGAGCAAATACTGGACTATCTGGCATTCTTTAAAGACAGGAGAAAGGTTAAGCTGTCTGCTGTTTAAACTGCTGCTTATTGGATATTTATTTGCTGACCGTGTGTGTTGAAGGTGGTGTTGAAAGCATCATTGGCAAGATTTCGGATGGCTGCATAGCACAGGTCAGGACTGCATTAAGCATTAAGTAATGTTTAGGTCTTCATAAGTGACTTAGTATGTTGTTTTTATATCTGAGGATAGTTAGATTGTATTTTGCTGTGAGACAGGAGGGTAGGATGTGCCTTCTCTGTAACCTTTCCCTTTCTCTCTCTGACAGCACTGCAGCTTTAACTTTGCTTAGAGCAAAATGAGACACGTCACTAGATATGGCATTTACTAACCAGAACATTTATTAAAAATAATTAAAGATAGACTTCCCTCTGCATGTTTTGTTTCTATTATTTGTGTTTGCTGTTTCAAAAATAACTTAGAGCTCACTGAACCTGAACTTGCTAATTTTCTACTTAACACACTGAGAGGAGGAGAGTCACAGTCACACTTCTGGGTGAAGCACAGCATCATCTTGCAGTGCTTTTAGGTATATTTGAAAAGCATCACTGCTTAATTATAGAAAGAAGAGGTAAGGCTATACGTGCACTTCGATTTGATCTTACTTTGCTCTCACAGTGAAGACGTTTACAAGAACCAAGGAATTTTTATGCTATTCTATATTACTCTTCTGTTTAACTGTCACACCCTGCAATAGACACACACATGGGCACCACTTGCGTAGACAGCAGAATGTCAGAAATAAATGCCTTCACTGTTTAATCTCTTTAATGATGTCTTAAACATTAAGGAAAGTCTTGTGTTGTAAATGCTCCTGAAGTTTTATTTCTTCCCTTTCTCTGCATGCACACTCTCTCTCGGGTTTTATTTTTTATTTTGAAGGCACTC
>NW_009694945.1:28173-75162 GCF_000703405.1 Apaloderma vittatum
TTTCCAGGGCTTTAATACCGGTTTATTATTTTTGTTATTGCATTATGCTGCAATAAAAAATTGTGTTCCTGGATGTGAAGTCTCGCTTATTTAGTGAAATTAGTCTGCAATATTTGCTCAAGGGAGCTGTCACTCTGAGAAGATGTTCAAAGTAAGAGTGAATTACTTAACAGATCTGTGTGCATGTGTTTTTCATTTATGTATATAAATATATGCTTGGTGTCCAGAGCTCATATATGCTTGTATATAAATATGTGCTTGTATAGAAATATATGCTTGGTGTCCAGAGCTGATTTGAATTTGTCCATGCAAAACAGAGATGCATAGCAATGTGTAAGCAGCACTGTCTTCAGCTGGCTTAGACTTTATTCCATGGACATTCTGAATCAGATTCCTCCAGAAATACCATGAACTCACATGCAGCTCATCTGAGTGTTGACTGGCTCCATTTGGATGATTTGCTGTAGAGATGCTATAATCCAGTTCTCAATCAATATTTACAGTATTAAACTTTCTCAGAGAACACGTCGAACATCTCCAGGTATATTATAATGTACATGCCATCTGTAAGTGAGGGCAATCTTTCACTTGTCGGTAGAAAAATGTCAATGGGATTACGTGGTTATCTCTGTGTAATTTTCTTTACATGCTTCCTTGGGCAATTTGATTGCATTAGTTGTGTCAGGTGAATGGCAGAAACCAGGTGGTCCTGCTGTCATTACTGGTAGTAAACTATGCATTGGTAAATAAACTTAGGAAGCCCATATAGCATTTCAGTACTGGAATGTGGTTTCATTTTGTTGGGAGGGTTTTTTTTTGTAAAAGGAAAAATTCAGTCTTCCACTGGACTGTGTGTGTGAACTGTATGGGCTGCAGTGACACTGAAGATCAAAGTCTGGAATCATAAGACTCTAAAATTGGCTCTGAAGCTACATAAATGCTTTCTCCAAGTTTCCCAGGTATCTTTTAAATAGGATTCTATAAGGTGTGGTTTGACTGTACAACTGTGTGGAAGTATGGTGTGAGCAAACAGCTTATTCAGTCCCACAAAGACTTGTTCAGATACTCTCCCCTACCACCTCTGTTGCAGCAGCGCATTGTGAAAACCCTGGATGTGATGTCCAGCTTCCAGTGAAAGAGGCTGCTGCGGAAAGAGGCATGATGCAGAGCCTACCAAATTAGTATGTTTTGTTGCCCCTCTAATTTTCACATGCTCTGGATTTGACTGTATTTGGTGCTTTGTACAATGGAGAATGAGACACCTCTGTAATGTGCTAGTGTTTGGTGATCGAAAACCAGTGATGCAAGTTGAGACTTGCACTGGTTGAAAGGCTGCAAGATGCTAATGTTTCCTAGGCTGGACAGCCTCTTCATACAGCAGGTTTTGATTGCGCTTATTTTTATGCTGTTAAATATATATATCAATTTTGGGAGAATATGTGGGGTTTTTGGTGTGTGGGGGGGGTTTTGTTTTTTTTTAATCGACCCCGATAGAATCCCAGTATTATCTTAATTAATTTTCAGTACAAGAAGATAGCTTCTTGCTTTTCTGAAATCTGAAATCTGAAATTCTGAAATTATTAATGCTATTGTTTACTTCTGAGCGATATGTTGTTTGTCATGTCACTGCTGAAGCCCAGCTCCTTGTCTAAAATGGGTATTCGTGGCTTTGCATGGGGAAATGTTTCCTTTTTGCTTGCAGAACTGTCTTAGCTTTGTGTCTAGAATACAAACAGAGAATGGAGTTTAAACTTTAAATTAACCTTAGAACAATATTTAAAAATTAAATCTTAATATCAAGTTTCAGTAAGAATTATTGCTTTCCCATTTTCCTGCATGTAAATAGGATGCTTTCAACAAGTTGATTAGCTGATTTTTCTAATGAGCTCAGAGGGCTCTAATTCTGAAATGATACAAAACTACCTAGTCAGTCAGCAATTCTATGTGCCCATCTTTCATTGTTGAGAGCATTTTAAACATCTGTGCTGTAGGAAAGCTGTCAGCCAGTTCTCAGTCAATATTTACAGTATTAAAATTTTTCAGAGAACATATAGAACATCTCCAGGCATGTTATAACGTACATGTCATCTGTGAGGGCAATTTTTCACTCCTTGTTAGAGAAATGTCAAAGGGGTTGTGTGGTTATCCCTGTGGAATTTCAGGATGGTGATAGAAGAATTAGCCATTTCTAGAGGATATGTCTGAGCTGTCTCAGAGAAACTGGCCATTAAGTTGTCCATATATAGTATTGTGCTTCCACAGCAAGTTTAGATGGTGGTGTCCATAAGCTTACATTGTAAATGCAAGTACCATCTCTGTACCTGCAAATATCCACTAAATGCAAAGGCAGACTCCACGGAAGAGAATGCTCTTGTGCTAATTTTAGTTGGCTAGTTACTTATTTTTTGAACAGGGGGAAAAAGTCTTCTCTTGTACTGGGATGCTGAGGATAACTAGCAACTCAGAGGTTTTCAGAAGCTCTAGTTCAGGGAAAATACAGGTATCTCTAGAAAAATAATAGGAAATTATAATTTACTGAATATTCTTAAATTTTCCTAATTACAATTTACTTCAAGAAGCAAATATTCCAATTTGAGATAATAGATTTAGTATTTGGAGCTGCTTTTTCAGTTCAAACTATAGGAATTCGGAAAGTTTCTGGTCATTTTCCCACCCATCTGATAGCTGCAGGCGGAAAGGCTCAAAGTTGTGCTCATGCTCTGAGGAGGAGTGAGCTTAGCTCTTACCGGTGACTGCTTAGTCAGCTTGGAAGTGGCCATGAGACTTTTTGCCCAGCTGTTCTGATGGGAGCAGTTTCTCTCCAGTTTTTGTTTGGTTTTTTTTTTTAGGGAGAGTTATCTCCATGTCTGAGGACAGCTGCTTCTGTGGAAGAGCCTCAGTGTTTGGCAAGGTCCTGAAGAACAGTTTTGGATTGTCATTTCCTTTGGGTTTAGAGCATTACAGTTAATCTGTGAAGAAAGAACAAGGTCCTTAAACCACTGCTGGATTGTGTATTTGGTTGAGGGCATGCAATATACATCAGTCAGACTTCATTAAAGAGGACACTGCAGCTGTTGTAAAATTCTGTGAATGAAAATAAAGGATAATTATAGCTAAATATTTTTTTACATAGCTTTTCAGTTTATTAGAAACTTTATTTACCAATGAGAGCAAATCATTGAAGTTTATGGTTTATGTGTAGAGGGATAAGGCTATAGGTAGTGTGGAAAGTAGCAACAGTAGAATAAAGTCCAATTGCAGATTGGATTATCCTCCATCAAATTTTTCTTGGTCTTTGAAAATACTTCTGCAGTCATGTTTTTTGTCATGTTTTTTGTCATGTTTTTTGCTAGACTTTTATCCACTCAACATTTAAGATGCAGAAAATGTAAACGTCAGTTCCGTATTAAGGATTAGCTTTGGACTTCGAGAAGAAAGCATGAAGTTAATTGAAAGGTCATAAATAAATTAGTGCTTTTCTTGTATGTGTTTGTGCATATACTTTCAAAAATCTGTTTGTTAAGACATAAATTTATATTTTCTAAAGAAGATCTGGATAAACTTACTATGCTTGTTGACAATCTTAGCTGTAGTCTGTAGGATTCTCTAGTTTTCAGTTACTTCAGAAAACACACAATTTCAGGAGCTGGCTGGATTGCTTCAGAAACAGAGATGCCATATTCACCACTAAATGAAAAGAAATTTCTAATAATTTTAGGAGATGATATCAAATACTTAAAGAAGAATGAGAGAAAATTATGTTTGTTGCAAGATAGACATGAAAAGTTTGTGGTTGCTGATGGTGCTACATATTGGAACAAGTTTGATTTCTCAGTTTCAGTGAGGCTACAAAATGTAAAATGCCTACCCTGTTAAAAGACGAGTTTGTTCAAGCCCAGAAATGTGTTACAAAATAGTGGGGGTTTTCTGTTGCGATTTTTGATCCCTCGGCACTACATGTCTCTTTTTTTTTTTCCCCCCCTGTGTTTCAAACAGACGAAGCAAAAATCCCAAGCACATCAATGGGAAAAGTATTGAACAATCCAAGAGTTGTAACTCGAGTTGTGCATCCAAAGCTTGAAAGCAGTTGACAGCATTGTAAGTTTGATGTTGGCTGCCCTTAAATATGTGTAAAGCACGTAGAGAGAGGTCTGTGCAATGAAGCGGTTTGCAGGAGTCCTGACTGAGCTGCCCGAGGTGCCGACACCCATATGAAAAATGTTCTGCAGGAGCTCCGTATTCAAACAGTTGCTGTTCAGACCCATCAAAACTCAAAGGATTTATGGTCGCTGCCTTTAACATACTTAAGTACTCTGGCGTCATAAATGCTATTGTGTTTTTGAATGAAGATTTAAACACAGAAACTAGCTATGTGATGATTTTTAAGCTCTAAAATGCCTGTGCTGTGTCTACAGAAGTAGTAAGTGAATACAAAACCATGTTTTTAATGTTCAAGAGGACTTTTTTCTTCATAATGGTAGGAGAAATGATGAAAAGAGACCATAGCATTTGCTGTAAATGTGAATTTCAGAAATATTTCCAGTCTTGCAAAATGCAATCATGTGAATTAATATAATCTTAGGAGCAAAATAATTAATGAACATCTGTCCTTTTAGGAAGAATGTTTCCAGGGGAAGATTTTAGAATGTATTTGCTGTTAATTAAACATCAAAACTTCTTCTAGCACGTACTACAGTTAAGGTGCCTCAGTCATCATGAAAAAGTGACCCTGGTGACTGTGAGTCCTGTGAGAGCACTGTGCAACCACCAAATCCAGGGGATGGGGGGGACAGCAGTGGTGTGAAGCCCTTCTGCTTTGAAAACCAAGGAATTGGCACTTGCCAGAAGCGGAGAATCCCCTTCTGACTGGGGCAACGGGGACATCAGTACAGTCCATGGGACCAGCTTGCACTTCCACCAAGGCAGGGGGTAGGGAGGGTCCAGCTGTGGTGTAGGGTCAGTAAATTAATCTGACATCACCTCCTTCAATCCACTGGGTCTGTAGAATTATCTGAACTGTGATACTCTTAGTTATTTGTAGACACTAGAGCATCTCATTGGACTTCGGTCACTTCGTACCATTTAGAGCCGGTATTCAGATTTCATAAAGGCATAGGCAACATGGAGGAGATGTGAGAGAGCACTTAGTTCACATGAAGAGGCTTTGCCAAACAAAACTGCACTAAATTGTTGTGGGGTGAGGATGTTTTAGATGTTGCAAAGTATTTTGTGTATGATGTGCTCTAGATTAGCTATATTTTAAAAGTATAATCTGAGGCAAAGGAGTGAAAATTTTATCTTAGTTATCTACTTTCTCATGCTTTTTCAGAGCTTTTTCTTATGCTGTTTTCAGGTGCAGTCTCTTTCCACAGTTTCATAGTTCGTTAGTGGTAGGTGGAAATTTTTCAGTAATAAATGTCATCTTGCTCCTACTTTGACGATTATAAAATAGTCATAGTCTAAGGAGGACATAGTGATGGGGTTTTTTATTCCTCGATCTTGGTAACTATGAAATTAATATGGAGTACATGCTGTACTTAGAAAACAAATATTGAACGTAATTCTATTTTGAATGAAAATGGCAACATACTAGTTTGTGTATCAGTATCGATACTCCCTGTGAAGCACATGTATCAATATTCTGGAGTGCAAACCCCTTTTCTGGGATACTAGAAAAATGTAATGAGGAATATTTGAAAATGATGAAGTGGAAGCCATGTTTTCTTAGTCTTATAGTCATGCCTATTATAAAATAGCTATTATACCAAAGAAATCACTGTTCTGCAAGGTTAAATTTGTGAAAGTTGCAAGATATTTTTCTTTTTCTTTGCGTAAAAACTATTTAAACTAATTATTTGAGCAAGTCTGTGAAACTGTGAGTAGTCCATACGAAGTTACAGATGTCCAAGTGATTTATGGATAAACTTTTCTTTCATCTGGGCACCCACTATATGTGGTGAGACTGTGGCTTATTGCTTCCTTCAAAGGAGGATTAAAGTCATGGTGATGGCTTTGCTGTAAGAACAACATCCAGCTGTTAAGTTCTGCTTCACCTTCACAAGGACTTTGTATCAGATTAAATTGCAAATGAAGGTTGAAGGAAAAGGAGTGGGGGGATTTCTTTAAGTATTGAAGCTGAGAGATGAGAGAGGTGGCAAAAGTAGCATAAGAAAGAAGATAATGAATCAAAAGAAAGGTTCCTCTCTGAAGGCTGATGGTGTAACCAGATTAAGCCAATCTGCATTTGCAGCTGAAATTTGTGTATTGCTTGCAGGTTTATGTTTTGTCTGTCTTCTGATGCTTCTGACTTACTATAAGTGTACCTGGAAGAAAAAATCAGCATCTGCAGAAAGGAATTAGTATCAAGGGATTACTTTTATGGATTTGTACATATATGTGCATATACACAAACACACATGTGTCGTGTCAGTGAGACTGGGAATTAATTTTGGCTCTCTTAAGTTTTAAATACTTAATCTGTGAACAAGAGTCTTCTCTGGAGCTAATTTTTTTTTTTTTTGTATTGGTGAGCTGTACCTCGTAAGTGTCTGGCAGAGCTGAAGTGCAGTTGTTTATATACCTGTGCTTGTGTTTCATTTCTGCTCTGAGCCAAAGTACTGAACCATCACAAATGTACAACGCAGAACATTGCTTTATAAAGACTGAGCACCATAATTTTGCAAACTCGAGTAGAGTTTATTTAACAAAGTGCTGGGGAATAAAAAATAGGAAATTAGTCAGCCCAGGCTCTTTATTCCCATCCCACTGCAGGGTGTTGTTTCCAGGCTTGGCAGAGCGGGATTCCAGCTCTCCACTTCAGGAGCACAAATTTTACTGGCGATAAGGGTTGGGCATTGAGGTATTAAGCTTGAACAGGCGTCTGTTGTTGTGGGCAATGACCAGTGACAGTTACAGTTCTCCTTCTGTGAACCTGATGCATTGTGTAGCCTTTTAAAAGCTGTATTGACAAACACATAGCCGAGATAATTAGCCTCTGGAGGCTTCATCGAGAGATGTGAGAAAGCAGCTGCCTGGTCTTGTGAGGACAGAGAGGTTTTTTTTTTGCAGCAGCAGCGACATCGGGCTGAAGTTCAGTTCCTGTGACATAAAATAGGATGTGTAATTGCATTTTGTTGTATTTTATCAACTACTTGCTGATGGCAATGTGAATTTTTGATAGACTCTGCAGAGCGTGAGGGAGGATGGACTTTGCTGGTAGTGGGAACAGCAGTATTTGCTGAGGCATCTCTTTGCTAGCTCTGAGCCATTAATAATGGTGAGTGATACTTGGAAACATGAGCAAAAAGATGATTTTAGGTGGGGGAGGATTTGGTGGGAGTGAGGGAAAGAAGGAAATGTTTTTTTTGTGTCCTGTTATATCTTCTGAAGGAGGGCAGAATCCATCTGCAGTGTGCAAATAAGATTGTAGTATTGAAACGTGGCAAGAATCGTCTTCCAGCTTTTTTAACTAGGTTGTTTTTCAGTGCACTGTGTCTGACATGGCTTGTTTTTGTCCATCCATGCACATGAATGTCTCTTTAGAAGAGAATAAAAAAGTCCAGGAAGCAGAGTGTGCCAGAGCTTCTGTTTCAGCAGTGTCACGGGGAAAAAATTGCTTGAGAAAATAGAGGAGGGCAGCCTGTTCATCCATAGCTTCACATGTGGGTAAGATCATGCCTTTTGATTGTGATCTTTTTTCTTTCTTTTTCCTTCTCATTAATTTTGGTTGAAAACTTAGGACTCTAGTGATATTTACGCTGCTTATAAATCCTTTCTGTAAACTTTTTGCTTCTTAGGTATTTTGTATTGAAAGATGAAAACTAAAACTAAACTTGACAAAACACATGGATAGCTGAACAAGAGCTTAACTAGTCAGCTTGTTGGGAATGTTAAAAAACTGGATATGAAGACATTAAAGCTGATTCTAGAACTTTGCAGCTTAGTTTCACTTTTTATTCTAGTTTGTTTTTAAACTTTGATGGAATTATTACTGCATATTATAATCACTATTTAACAATAAATATTCTAAGATTTTACTGGATGTGAGAGGCAAAACCTCAGAAGTTCCACAGCAATTTGCAGGAGAACTTTAATTTTAATAATATTTTATTAATGTATCTCAGAACTTACCCGTAACTGAGACTGCACCAGAGTGTCTGGGATGACAAATAATTTTTAGCCCTGAACCAGTTTCCCTTTGGACTGATGCCAGTAAAATTTTCCAAGTGCAGAGCATGAGGATACGTGACAAGAATTTGGGTGCAGGAGAGCAGCATATCTATGGTTTGGAAGGAACAGTTGTCCTCTGTAATGCACAGTTTCTTAAATTAAACTGGAAATTAAAATCTCAGAATTGGATTCCAGTACTGAGCTTGTTTTCAGAAATGTTTTGATTTTCTCTTCTTACGCTTTATGCTTGCAAACAAAAGAGAAGCTGCCTGCCTGTAAGAAGTAGATGAGAAACTTTTTTTATATTATTTTTTGAATAAAATTCTGTCAACAGCCAAGTAAGAAGGTGGAAAACAAAATAATTAATTCTTCATCTTTTTTCGTTGCTTTAGGAGCTGTTTATTGGAGGGTATTGCAAAAAGTATTGAGGGTTTTATCTTGTAGCTGGCCATTTTAATCTAAATATAGGTGTCTGCACAGTGACTGTTAAAAGCCATAGTTCTTGTGTGTTTGCCCAGGCTCTACAGTTCTTGCTTATAAATACAGAATTGCAGTTGTAGACCATCATACATGTATCCATGTTTGCTTACTTTTAACGCAGAAATTAAACTCTCACATTTCTTTCAGTGCGTTGTCTTGCTGGCTGGCATCTGCCCGGGTGATCAAAATAAGATTGGGGCCATTGATGTCATGGAGTGAGGTGGGCCCAGGCTGACATTGGTTTATGATTTGTTCCTGGGAATTACAGAAAAATTACAAGGTGACATACAGTGGTTTCTATTTATTTGTTTGTTTATAATTGGTACTATTAATTTCTTTCAGTAAGTGCCTGAAAAAATGCTACCCGTAAGACAGAGCAGTCTTCAATGTTATTCTATTACAAGCAGCAAGAGCCATAACCTCCCCAAACCTCCTTGCTTCTGTATTAAAACTAGTTCAGACCTCATTACATGGCTTTGGGCAGCTGAGTCGTGTGGCATGGAAAGCTGGGCAGGGTGAAATCTGGTACCTTTGTGGGTGTATGTGCTTGACCTCTGGAAATATAAATGTTCAGCCTTGTGGAAGACTAAAATCCTAGCATTTATGCTCTCATTACCCCTGTGATTCACTGGTGCTGCCCTACTTTGTTTGCTGTAGCAAACCCTGACTTTAACCCTTCTTGCACAAGTGAAATTAAGTGCAGGAGGGTGTCCAGAGAAGGGCAATGAAGCTGGTGAAGGGTCTTGAGAACAAGTCTTATGAGGAGCAGCTGAGGGAACTGGGGTTATTTAGCCTGCGGAAAAGGAGACTGAGGGGAGACTTTCTCGCTCTCTACAACTCCCTGAAAGGAGGATGTAGCGAGGTGGGGCTCAGTCCTGTCTCCCAGGTAACAAGCAACAGAATGAGAAGAAATGGCCACAAGTTGCCCCAGGGGTTGTTTGGATATTAGGAAAAAAAATTCCACCAGAAGGATTGTCAAGCATTGGAACAGGCTGGCAAGAGAAGTGGTTGAGTCACCATCCCTGGAGGTCGTTAAAAGACATGTAAATGGTTTAGCGGTGGACCTGGCAGTGCTAGGTTAACAGTTGGACTTGATGACCTTAAAGGTCTTTTCCAACCTAAACGATTCTATGATTCCCTGAAATTATATCTGGGTATAGATGGTGTATTATCTAGCAGCTGCTACTGGGCTCTTTACTGGTGGGGCTTGGGTCTGCTCATGTTATGTCTATACAAATAAAGAGAAAGCAAAATCAAGTCACACGTGCTTTTTCACCTTGGCTGAGTGGGCCCTGCAGTGAATAGATGGGCCTGGTTAAAGTCAAGAAGTTCTCCCTTGCAAGGTAGGTCCAGATGCGTATTTTCATTAGCCTACCTTCATGAACCTGGCAATTTTTTTCTATAGCTACTGATGCAGGGCCAAGTATCTCCAGTGGCCGTGGCCTCTTCTTTTTAGAAACATATCAGAACAGAACAAAACTACACCTTGTTAAATCCAAGTCCTGAAGGCATTGGTTCCAATAAAAGTTGAATAGCATGACTACCTCTTATGATGTTTGCAGTTTCTGTTTCGGAAACTCCTCCTGTTTGGAACTCCTTACCTAGCCATGAACTATATAGCAACAAAAAAGCATTAAAGGCTTCATATTGCCCCATATACTGTGACCGATGTGGTGTCAGGACCGGATCTGAGGGGAGTGCAATATTTACCCTTAATCTAATGTTTTCTTTTCTGAGCAAAGCTTATTATTTTAGTTAATCTGCTAGTTCTGTAAGATAAGTATGTAAAGTGATATGCTAATTTAACAAAGGCAGCTAAGGTGTGTTTTAAATATCTCCTTTGCCAGCTTCCTGGATTCACGTTTTCTTTCCTCCAGAGCTTCACTGTTGTTGAGTACTACGTTGTGTTGTAGTGAAGGGAAGGGATGGTTGGAGTAGAGAGGGACTGCATTGTGCTGGACGCTGGAAGTGGAATAACAGCCAGATTGCGATACTCCCCTTGCTGCTTGAAAGAGCAGCAGTTCCCTTTATATTCTTTCCAATTTAAACTCTTAGGTTTATCAGTGGCTTTGATGATATACTTTGGTAGCCTATGTGAAGTTTTCAAAACCTCATTTCAAGCTTGCTATTGGTGTTCTTTAAGTCTTTTCTCTCTTTAAGGAAAATTAAAGGCAACTTCTCTGTGAATTGTTTCTTGGCACTTCTAGCAAAAAGGAATGGGGGCATACTGGTTTTTATTGTGCTGTTCAAAAATGTGGAAAAATAACATGTAGAAGCTGGGTGGAAGCATGGCTGACACATAGCTATTACATTTCAGAGACTGGACCCTTTGAGTTTGGTTGGTACTTTCTAAAGATGGTCTTTGCTTAGAGGTTTATTGAAAGCAAAGGCACAGAAGTTGATGTCACAAGTTGAAAAGTGCAATTTATTGGTTAAAAAATGGCGTAAGCTGTTTTTACTCAGATGAATAACTCAATCTAGAGAGGAGTTCTCATGGGAAGGCTGTCACTAGAGGGAGATGAGAGAAGGAGGATCTTTGGACCTCTTGCAATATTTCAGAAGAAAGATGAAAATAAATAATTCATTTCCTTGTTTATGGTCTCAAAGAACAGAGTTCAGTAACCTCCCAGAGTCTGCTGTTTTCAGCAGTGAAGTCTTGCCTTTTCACCAAGGGTATTAGAGGATCTTTGTTCAGAGTGGTGTGCAAGGAAGGCAGTGTCACAGCATAGGGTGATACAGGCCTGCCCATTTGTAACTGGGGTTTGTCAGCCTTTTCCAAATGTATAATATGGCTAAATGAAGAGGCTTCAAAACATCAGGTCCAACAGAGTCTTTTTTTTTTGTAGGGATTTGTGTACAGTTGTTTGTTCTTATTGCCATCAGTCCTCATGGTGCTGTCATGTAAATCAGCAGCTGATGGGTCTTTCTCATTTATATCACTTGCAGCAATTCATTAGCTCTGTTTTATCCAAAGGGCTTTTATTTTTGTCTTCACAGCCCTTTAATGTGCTTCCTTCTGGCACTGACCCATGACTCTGGGTCTGTCTTTCAGATCCAGCTTGAAAATGTTTTCTTACAGGGTATGAACACGGTGGAAATTAATCCAGTTTCTCCAGAGACTTTACTCAAGACTGATTAGCATGTCCTGTGAACCTGGACTTCTTTTGGAATGCTTTCTTTAGTGAAACTCTAGTATGGGAATAGGGGCTAATGACTTTACAGACAGAACAGACTTTGATAGTAAAGTTAGATATACTCCTCTTACTAGTAGTAAGCGTGCTATATAATTTAAAAAGCACACTGTAATACATTGCAATCTGGCATCTCGCTAACAAGAGCTGCCAAACCTCAGCATAGAGTCTACTTAAGATGCTTATCAACAGACTCCATCACAAACTTCTCTTAATTTATGTTTATCTGTCTCCTCTAACTTAACTGCATTATGAAAAGCTTCCTTATCTTTCTGTTAGTAGCAAGCTCTCCAGTAATAGCAGGCTTGCACGTGGCACTGATGAGTAAGTATTATTTAGGTAAACTAAATATATTTAGAGGGGCCTCTCACAGTTGTTAGCATGCTAGATTTAGAGAGCAAGAGCTGAGTGATGCATTTAGGTAGGAAGGTGTAGGAGAGCGTGCCTGGAAATTTAAGTGAGGAGTCATCTGCAGCGGTAGGTAAGAAGGATCTTTAGTGATGCTAATGCGCAGAAGGGCCTCCAGAGACCATTCTTCCTGCACCTCCATAGTCAAGGGAGACGCTGTGTCCTGCATCCCACTGCTTGGAAGAGCCTCTTTTTCTGTATCAGTGATAGATCAAGCTAAAGGGGACAAGCATCAGTAAACCAAAGATTGCTTCTCTGAATACCTCCCACAGGCTCTCCGAGGGCAGTGTTCAAGTGAAATATGTAAGAAGCACTTAGGATTTCTAAAAGACATTGAGAGCTGTATGCTCTCTCTGAGTTTGCTTGGATTTCAGAAGAGGGAAGAAACAGCGCCGTGAAGATGTGTGGGTGGGAGATCAAGTGGGGAAAAAAAAAAGAATAAGAAATACTACTCTTTTTCTGAGATTGGCTGTCTTGTCTGTAACATCCTTGTCCATACCTCGATTGTGTCTGAAAAGAGTGTTCAACAGCATTGAAAACCTGAGTTATTTAAAAATAAAACTAAATAAAAATAGTCTTTGCTCTAAGGAGTTTAAAATTCCTTGTCCGTTTAAAAAACACAAGCCAAGGGAAAGCAGAGTGGTGAGTGTGGGAGTGTGTTGGAAGTAGAACTGCAGAAGGGGCATCTTCAGGCTTCTGAAGAGGCATCTTGGCTGAGGTGAAGGGTGGTTTGTTTAGGTGGACGTTTGCTAAGAGAAATTTTATTGTGAAGGATGGAGTTCCTTTTAACTTGGCTACAGTTTGACTTTGGTTCCCTCTGTTTTCACAAAAAAAATTTAGTACTACTTAACATTATTTGTGATCATTGGTTGCCTCTTCAGTAAATGAAGTGGTTTTTTGTGGCCCCCTTAGAGCAGACAAATAATTTTCCAGAGTTTTGTGTCTGAGATGGGATCATGTCACACTCAGCTGTGTTTGCCTTTCCCATACAGTTGGAGTCATCAGCAGCAAGCATAATTGGGCAATGTTTTTTCTCTGAAATTATTTGGTTTTCAGGTTCATACCAAAACAACTGTAGTAAAGAAGCCCTTGAGAATCATGTTGGATTTCATAAGAATATACCATCTCTGCAACCTCTTCTTTAATGATAACTCAGATCTATCAAAACATGTTTTTTGACACACTTATTTCTTTTCTTTTTATTTAATTTAGAATTTTTTAAAATGTATGGCTTTGTCTACAGTTACAAAGCATCTAGCACGTTCTTAAAGTGCTGTGTTCCTGGCCAGTATGGTCTGTCTGATGGCAGATCAGGATCAGAGATGCAAACAGCTTCTGTCCAGGTGGAGGGCAAGGGGTGTGAGGAGCGTTGCGCCCTGGTCCCAGGGAGGTGGGTAACTGGGTGTGCAGGGAGAGCTGAGGTGTTGGGTTCCTGCTGGGGGAATGGACCATGGGGAAGCTGCTGCACACTGGGCTGTGCTTCCTGCGCTGCCAAAATTGTGAGCATCCAGACTTGAAAGGTGAAAAAGAAAAAAAATAAAACCCCAACAACTGCAAATCCTGTTAACAGGAAAAGGTAAGTGTAGTGTCACGTTGTGGACAGCCCTGTACCTCTTGTTCTTTCAGCGTGACTAGAGATTTCATTCTGTGCATCATGCAGCATGCCTGGGGCTGAGGGCCATGTGTTGTTGAAATTTAAGACAAGATTTCTGTGAGACGTCTTTTTCTACTATGGTGGTGCTGTCACTAAGCTGTTGTTCCCTCTCACATCTGGCTTGTCCTTTTAATTCCCGCTCTACCTGCAAGGCTCTGCCAGCTGATGTCCTGACTGGGGAGGTGTTGAGAGGTGAGGCTAATATGCAGGGTGTGACCTGGATGGATATATTACTGAATGTCTTCTGGACAAAAGAAGAGCTGGAGATAGTCTTTGATGCAAGCAGCTGTCTTGTTTTGCAGCTGTTGGGTGGCGGTTGTTCCCCTACTGGTGAGGAGAGACCAGGTAAGCGGCTTGGTTAATAATTTATCACCAGAAATTCAAAATCTGGAAAGCAGTAACTAGCTGCTCGAATGAACACTTAGAAGAGAAAGGTATTAGAGGCTGCAAGTCCAAATACACCAATGGACCAAATTGTCCTCTATAAAAAGAAAAAAAGGAGGAAAAGAAAAAGTTAAATAAAAATCTGGTATTACTGAAAAACATCACATCTCTGTCACTACAAGGTGTATCTGTGGGGAAAATAGATACTTACAGGAGTTTATTCTCTTCATCATTCCAGTCCAAGGAGCTATTAATTTCTGCAGCCTTCACAGGAGTAATATTTCAGATGTCTTCCTCTCCTATCACATGCCTACCCAGTGTCAGATTTACAACCTGGTATTGCCAGTAGAAGTGAGTAGGCACTGTTGCTTCTTACTTCCTCCAAAAATGTGTGTCCTAAATTCGCCTTCTGAAAAACTTTGGTTCTGCAATTAAATACTTCGTAACAATGGATGTGAAAGGAACGCTATATACTTGGCAGGAGCCACTTGGCTCACCCATTTCTTTGGGAATTATGCTCTGTAGTATTTCCCAGGTGAAGAAAACAGACGTTTAGAACATGTTCCACATTCAGGTGTGCAAATAGTTCTTCAAGCAGGAGGTGGAAAACAGGTTTCATATAATCCAATTTACCTAGAGGATTTTTGGTTAGGCTCTTCTTTGTCAAGAAACCCCACGAACAACTTGAGCAAGACCTGTCTGGGGAGAAGTGGGTTCCATACTATATCAGAATGATTCTCTAGTTTGAATAAAGGTGTCATCTGAGAAAGACACAGAGATCTCTCTTCGCAGTGAATCACCATTTTGTGTGCACACTAAGCCCTTCAAAGATCAGTTTTTGCACTTACTGTTGATTTCAAAACTGATCATCCGGATATAATCAATCATGTCAAGCCTTTGTTACATAGACGAACAAAAATAAAAATGTGCTTTGTTTTTGTTTGTGGGATGTTCTGTGGACAGAAATGAGAGTTAGGAACCAGCAGCATCTTCTGGAGCTATTACCAGTGGGTAAAGCTCTGCATGGGTATTATTCCTTCAGGCATCCCTTCACACCATGTTTAACTTCTCTGAGTTTCTATCAATGGATTTGTCACAAGTAGACAATTTCATTTGACTGGGGGGGAGGGAAGAAACTAGTTTCTGGAAGCTATTGTGTAGTGCTGGTGACTTTGGTGGTGACAGGATTTTCACTGTAGTGGAAACCCTGCACCAGGGCTGCCAGAGGTCTTCTGAGACAAGACGCACCAAGTCCAACAGTAAAAGAACATAATGAGAGAAGAATTTACAAGTTTAGTTTCCTGGTGAAAATCAATGTCCTTTTTTAAAAAGAAAATAAATTTTCTTCTGTATTACTGCTGCTTAAGCTAGTGTTTGAAATAGTATTGCAGTTTAGCTATTACTTGGCAGCTAGAAGAATGACGCTAATGATTTCTGTTGACTGCTGTGACTTCTCCTGGAGGGAAGAGAGTCCATTTCCTTGTAGCCCTTCCTCTCAGAGCCTGGCAACATGTTCTCTATTTATTTATTTATTTATTACTTCTTTGTTCCCTCCAGCAAATTTCCCTACCTGCCAGGTGGCTGAAGTGATTTGCATACTTTTGTCATTTATTTCCTGTCATAAATCTAGTTCAAAACCAAATATCTGATGAAATTTTAATCCTAGTAAGCTTTCATTTCTATGGGTGTATACTTTGTACACATCGTGTGGTTTAATTTCTCTTTGCATATGAATGTCTGTCTCGGTGTTTAAGTCCACAGCTACATTTCTGTTTGCACCTTTGCTTCACACTGCATTAAGATTGTGTTTGTACAACCTGTCATGCTTTGAGTGTCTCGGAGATGCTGATGCATAAGTCAAGATTGCATCACCTTTCTGGGTGCATACACTGAATCTGCAGTCAGATCTACTTAGTTGGAAGTCTGCTGCAGTTCTCCCTCCATTTATTTGGAAACCCCTGACAGTGAAGTCATCTCAGAGTTACAAATCTTTGCCTTCAGACTGTAAGAATAGCTTCTAATGAAATATTTCTCATTCTTAAACACTGTAAACAGCAGCTTACATTTTGTCTGGATGCTCCAGTTTACTAATTAGTTCCCTCTTTAAGGAGCTGGATGCTTATGTATCATTGTTTTGAAAACCTTAATAGCTTGAAGTTTTTTTACCTGAAGGATTTTTTTCTGAACCTAGAACAGGCCTGTTGTGGCTTCATATCAACAACCACCTTCGCTATGGTGGCTCTGCCCCAGGAGGATTGCAGTATAGAGCAGGAGTGAACATGCTTATGACTTCTTTTTGCAAGGACCTCAGGCAGTACATTGTAACCCTGTTGTGCCAAACAACCTAAACATTTTGAGCTCTGACACAAAATGCATGACTCAGTTTCTTTCAACTGAAAGCTCTCATCAGCCTAGGGGAGGAGCTTACTGGAGGCACACATAGGCAGGTGGACGTGGTGTTTGTTCTCTGCGCATTTGTGGGCAGTGTTGTTGTGTTTTGGTTGTAAAAGAAACCTCCTCAGGTGGGGAAACGGGTCATCAGAGCCCTGGGATTTGGATGAGAGTGGGAGGCTTTCAGAGAGGGGTGTGAGATGGAGCTAGTTGCTTCTCCACACAGCCTTTGAGTTCTCTGTGTGCTCTTTTCTCCTAGTGGAATGGCGTCTTTCTGTGCCATGCTGGCTGCCTATGGTGAGACGAACATACAAACTAGATGTTGGAGTCACAGCTGCAACACTCATAGAAAAGAAAAATAGCTGGGAGGGACTAGAAATAGGATCCGCTTGAAAGACCGGATTTGTGTGTGTGTGTGTTTGAGAAAAGGGTTGCTCAGGACTTACTCTTCCTGTCATGGCTCTAGGGGCTGGAGTGGTGGCAAAAGTTGAAGCAGAACAAAGCATGAGAAGATGGATCCTGAAGAGGAAAGGTCTGGGAGAAGAGAAAGCATCTTCAGGGCATAAAGGAATTTGGGAGCAAAAAAAATATTCTAGATCAGCATATTTATTTTTTTTTTCCCAGTTTAGCCTATATTTCATCAAACAATACAGAGGAATCAAAACTTTCCTTGTTTTAGCAGGTTAAAACCTGAACTGCTGTACTGGACCAAATGAATATGTTTTCAGAAGTGGTGTTCATGTCTCTTGCTGTTTTGATTATTTAAAGCTGGATGTCCTCATTCTGTAGTACCTTACTAGAGTTTTGCTATTCAGAAGAGCTGTGTCTGTGTCTTCAGCTTCTCTTGCTGCTTACTAGTTTGCCAGGCAGGTTTTACCACTTTTGTTCCTCCATGTCTAAAGCTTTACAGCTTAGCGAAGGAAAGCGACTTGAGCTCTTGGAGACCACTGTGACCATGGTGTTGCACTTGGAGAGGAATCTCTAAACCTGGAGGCTGTGGTTCTCATATTTATTAGTAGGCAATAATTAATTATAAAAGCACTTTTTTATGCTGTTGAAATTAAAGTTATAAAAGCAATCTTGAAAAATAGAAACAAATATAATAGTGAAAAAAAAGTAATACCTTTTGAAAAATAGATAAGCCTTACAAATCCAAACCTTAGAATATTTTTTTTTAACCTTTCTTTTGTAAAACCTTTATCCTTGTTCTCGGGAATGGTGGTATTTGAATGTGGTGATATTTACATAGTAAAGTAGCACTTACTTCCTTTTCCTACAAGATTGATTTGAGTAACGTTTCTATTGTCTGGCAAAAAAAAAAAGCCTGCCTGTCTGCTTGACATCTCCTCTTAAAAGCTTCTGAAGACCTTGTGACAAAAGGCAGTCTTTTAAGAGTCATAATTACCATTTACAGATTATAAGATTCATTCTACCATGAACTTCAGTAGAACAGAAGGAATACAATGGTTACTGAAATTAGAGTGGTGATGCTTAAAATACGTTATCTCCACCTCTTTTTTTGGGAGGAGGGAGTGGGGGAACCTTTTCCTGTAAGCTCGTCTCCAGCAAACATGCCACAACACCACTCTTCTGTGGAAAACGTTTAGATACTTTTATACCCACAGAACTACTTTCCCTTGTGCAGAAATCTGAAATGCCGATGAGTGTAGTCCCTAAAGCATCCACATGAACAGATTGCAGTAGCATTTCCATTACTGGTGGAACTCTGACATGCAGGAGCAGAGGAATTTGGATCACCCATTCTTAGTGTGATACTAAAATATCTAGATGGCAACCAGTGTGAGTTCAGTAGCGCTAGCAGTGCAACTTTAAAGCATCTTTTAAGAACAAAGATATTTTGGGGGCGTTATTGTTTGCAGTGTTTTCTGTTGGCATGTCGTGATGTTTCAGAGCCAGGTGTGCAATCATTGTTAGTGCTCTCTGCTTTTCTCCAAACTACACTTTTGTGGGACTACTCCCGGAAAGATAAAAGGAGGACTTTTTCCTTAGTGAGAAAGGACTGAGTTTCTGCTCAAGCACTGCAATATTCCTTAGTTTGTGATGTAGTTTGAAGACATATTTCCATAGGTCCCCCCTCACACCAGACAGTCCTATATATCTTGATTTCCAAAGAGGACTGTGTACTTGCAGAATGAAGGGATGACATTTCTCACAGTTACATAGTTTGCATAGGTTAGTTTGTGTCGTGGGGTTTTTTTCCCCTCAAACTGCAAGACAGCGTAACTAATATTCTTTTCACATGGGAGGTATGCATATGCGATCTTGTATCAAACAGCCTGCCTTAGGACAGATTTGGAAAGAATACAGCGTAATTCTCTTTGGTTCACCTGCCAAAAATGTTTCAATTGAGGGCTTTCTTCTCTAGAGGATAGGGGGAAGGTTAGTGATAAAGCCTGATTGTTTAGTAATGTTCTGCCTGTTAATCCATAGAAGTCAGTTCTTTTTTGAAAGAAGACAGCAATAGATTACTTCATTATTTTTACAGTAGTTGCTGTTCAAGCTAACATCATTTTTACACTCCATTCCAGGAGAGTGGGCCTGAAAGGCAGATTTACCCATCCCTCTTCAAATGCCCATGTTCTTGCAATCTAAACAAATAAGTTTGATGCTTACATCTCAAGTATTACTATGGCTTTGAATAAATTGATATTGGACTCGAGCCTTCCCTTAGCTTCTAGCCAGTTGTCATTGCTTAGGCCCGGCCATCTGACCTCTTCCAAAACTGGATTGTGACCTGCAGTTTGACAGTTAGACTTGCCAGGGAAAGCATATTTTTATGTGTAACTTCTTAGGCAATGGCAAATTGGTTTATGTTCTCCCCCTCACCCTATAGTGCATTGAATAATATTTTACTATCACCTTCCATTCTTCATAAGATTATTTTCTGGCTTCAGTGACACAAAGGCTTTTTGCGGTGACTTTAAGAGTGACTGATTGAAGTTAGTTAGCTTTGTGGCATCTATTAAAACTAAGTTTCAGTCACTGGCTAGCAATAACCTACATGTCAGAAATTATGACCCTGAACCTTCAGTGATTAGCTAGGACTTCAGCAAGCATGACATACGTGATAATCAGTACTGAAGGGAAAAATAATTAGTCTTTCTTGAATTTTGTTTTATGAAAAGGACTGCATGGAGCTACCTGACTTGAACCTGCAGGCTTTCATTTCTGTTTTACTTAATGCTGTTTTCTTTTCATTATCTAAATCCTAGCTGTTAGGAGGTAAAAATAATGCAGTTTGCTGGTATTACATCAGTTCCCTAAATCCCCGAAAGATCTAATATAGATTTATTTTGTTTTATATTACAGCTAAAATGCCCATCTGTAGATTTGACTCAGGCTTTTTTTTATTTTTCATTTTTGTTCATCATTTTACTCTAAGTTATATCTTGGATTAAATCTGCTTTGAGTAATACAGAAGATGGTAATTTCACAAATAATGGGCTACCAAACCGTTTAGGCTTGGTAGTAAGTAGTATTAACTTAACTTCTGTAATATTTCTGGTGTGGGGAAAATAGACAAAGTTCTGTCAGGCTACATTTTCAACTTTATGGTAGCAAGTCTGCCATAACTTCTTAATGCTTTTGAGCCATGTATATTATCTCTTCACAGAACTGAGTAACAGGTAAAACTGTCCAGCAGAAAGACATTTTTAGCACCTGCTTAATCTTCTGTATTTAAGTGTAAAACAAATTGATTTTTTTTTAATAGCAGCATGTTGGAAGAAGGGAGGGCGGAAAAAATCGTATATGGTGTAGGTATCCTGTATCTTTCTTCCATGTATAGAGGCAAAATGAGTGTGTTCTAACTATATGGTCTCAATAGTGCCAAGCAGGGTTTAGAAGAGAAAGGAATGGAGAAGGAAATCAGGATGATACTCATGTTTGGTGAGCGAAATAAGTACATTCCAATAGTTGAACTGGCATTTGACGAAGCCAGTTGGCTGATATGGAGGAAGTATGCCTGTGTAGGGGTGACATCCTAGCCTGGTTTCCAAAGGGGAAAACAGAACTTGCATAACTTCACTGCCTCTTTGTGTGCCTGTCACACATTTAACTTGTTGTCAAAAGTGTTACAAGCTGGCCAGATGGGTGGTGATCTCAGTGGTCCTAAAATAGCCTACCATAGCCTTTAGCCAAGTGGACCTATGCTCCCTTCCCCGGCGCTTGTCTTTGACCCGCTCGGTTAGCAGAGGGGCAGTAGGCGCTCGCCCATGGCCCCCGGCAGCTGCCATGTGGCCGGCCAGCCGGTGCCCACGTGGGGATGGATTAGCCCCAGCTTGTGGTGCTCTCTCTCAGTCCCAGCTATCAGGTCAAATTAACCTTGGAAGGTGTCCCCTACTGGTTTTTAAGCATTGGACTGGGAGGAGGTTGGCAGATGCACACACAGAAGGCTCTGTCTCTGTTCGTGGCTGTTTGCCTGGGCTTCATCGGCAGAGGAGCGTGGGTGATTTCTGCTGGTGGGTGGATTGTAGGTCAAACACCTCGCGTCACTGAATTCAAACCCATCCTATGAAGATGCCATGGCAAGAGTTAGTCGTTCGTGACTGCCTTCCGTGGGACAGAGCATCTTGTTTGCCAGCCAGATCGGTCACCCGGGCAAGCCTGCTGTTTGCATGGAGCCTGGAGCCGTGGTGTTGCAGAGAGGCTGCCGTGGCTTATCTGGCTTTCTGGTGGCTTCCCTGACAACTCATCTGGACAGGCATGAGTGAAGGGGGTAGGGGAAGACTTCAGCAGCTTGAGGATGACTGTAGGGCTCCCGGGGCAAAGGTGTGGACAGGTGCCCAGGTGGTAGGCTGACACATAAAGCTTGATTTTAATGAAAACCTACTGAGGACCTCAGGAAAAAAATAATCCTACTGTGCAGGACAACTGGGGACTTCTGAAGAAGGCCCAATTGTTGATGCAAGGAACTACTTTGGGAGCTGAAACTCGGACAGGGAGCATGCAAAAAGTGGAGCATATGGAAACAAGGGCAGATAACAGAGGAAAAGTACAAAAGCATAGCTTGGTCACATAGGAATGAAATCAAGAAAAAAAGCAGTTAGAGCAAAAAGTAGCTAAAGTAACAAAAAAAGGTTTCTTAAGCTAGACTGATCACAAAGGGAAATCAAGAAAGATGTAAACTAATCAATAAATAGGAGAGACAAGCTCGTACATGATGGTACAGAAAAATGGAAGCACTAAGTGCTTTATTTGCCCCAGGGAAAGGTCTGTTCCTCTGCCTCTGTATATGCCAGCATTTTTCGAGACAGAGAGGCACAGCTAAGAGCTGAAGAGCAAAGGTTAGGGACCCCTTGGAGAAGCTGGATATATTCAGAGTAGTGGGATTGGATCGCAGTTGCTGAACATGCTGAAAGAGCTGGCAGTTGTGAGACAGTTGTGAGACTTTGCAGCTAGAGGGAGGACCCCAATGAATGAAAAAAGGCTGACATTTTACCCATCTCTAAGAAAGGGAAGAAGAAGTATCTGGGCAACTACTTCTCATGGCCTGAGAAGATCGTGGAGCATATTCTCATTTCCAAACACACAAGGAGCAAGACAATCAGAAACAGCTTGGATTTAGCAAGGGCAAATTGTACTTGATTCATCTTATTGCTGTCTTTGGATTAAATTATTTGCTGTGAGGGTGAGGGAGAGCCATAGATGTTATAAATTCAGTAGGACTTTTGTCACCATTTCTCACTGAGATTTCATTTGGAAACTGAAGAAGCATGGGCTAGGCAAGTGGAATTTTGAATGGGTTGAAAATTAGCTGCTGAAGGGTTAAGGATGCTTTATATCCAGTTGGTGGTCCTTAACAAGCAGAGGATGATGCTGAGGCTGACATCATTGGGGGTGGGGGTGTCATAAAGCAAGATGCACTTTGTGCCAGTTTGCAGTTACACTATATTATGTTCTTAGATATGCTGGATGCTAGATGTTCAATCCAGAGAGATATCAAAAACTCTGAGGATTGGGGCAGAAGAAACCAACGGAAGTTGATTTAGAAGCAATACAAAGTTCAGCACCTGGTGCAAATTAATCCCATTTGTTATGTTGAATTGATCATGAGCCATAAATATGCTCTCATCACAAATAAAGCAAATCAGACACTGGGCTACCCTAGAAGCAGCACTTCAAGGAAAGTTTTTATTCCCTCCACTTAGTGTTTGTGAAGGTGTTTGGAATAGTCCATTCAGTTTTGAAGGCCCCCCACTTAAAGAGGTAGGTGGAAGAATTGGAGAGGGACTTTTGGGAGGCCCAACAAAATGGTGAGGGGCTTAAGGAATGTGGCTGCAAGGGCGAGGTTGACCGAGTTGGGTTTGTGTAGCCTGGAAAAGAGGAATCTGAAGAACAGTCCAGTAGTAGCCTAGAACTTCTTGAAGGACATTTACAAAGATATTAAAGCTGATCTCTGCTCCGTAGTGGCAGATGGCAAAAAGAGAGACGTAATGGCACAAATTGTGACTGGGGTTTGAACAGTAGGGAGGAAGTTTTATTTGCAGGAGCAGAGCAGCACTGGAAGAGGTTGCCCACAGCAGTGGTTTAATCTCTGTCCTTAGAGGATTTTGAAACTCATTTGGACAGAGCCATGGCTGACTTGATCTGCTGTTAGCAATAGTTCCCACTTGGGCCGCAGATTGGGCAGAAGTTTGTCCCAGCCAGCATTTCTTTGATTTTGTGAAGTCTCAGAGACACAGGAGATCTGGAGACAGTTCAGTTCAAGTGTGATGCAAAAAGCTGTGGGAAACCAGTCTTCCTTCAGCTGAATGCTTTCATGGACCACTTGGTGGGGTTTTATTGTATGGTGTCATCATCCCAGCTCTCACAGATGTCTGGAAAAATAACTTCTTCACTCTAGATCTTTTAACATGATTTAAAATTATGTACAAAAGGTTAGTTACTCTGTCAGTATCAATATGCTGTCAGTATCGGTATCTCCTGTAAGACTATACTTTTGGCCTTAGAGAACTGGGCTTTACATGTGGATCTTTAGTCACTATTATCACTTAGGCTGAAATAAAACAGCTCAGCTATAATTTGAAATGTTTGCAGTCATTTTTTTATAGGAGACACGCATATTTCTAGCACAGGTAGTTTGAAAAACTGCAAGTGTTGCCTATGTATTCTGAGCTCATCTCTTCTGTCAGCGTAGATTAGATAAGGGTCTAAAGTCCTGAAAGAGTGGCCCATTTGATAAGTGCTCCATGGATTCAGGGAATCTGATGAAAAAAACATCACATTCCAAGCTTGGGTGCCTTTTGCTGTGCTACTGCTTAGTCTCACAGTCTGCTGCAAAGAGAGAATTTTGGTTCCATTGAATGGTGGTCAATAGTGATATTTTTATATACTTCATCTATCTTTGGGAGACTAAGGAGATAGTCTGAAAGGAAATGTGTCTTCACTTTTTTGTCCTCCTGCATTTCAGATCTGTCTGTGCTCTGTGTATGTGCTCACATGCTTGTAATCAAATTTTTGATGCCCTGCTTATTCTTCTAAGTCCTCATACCTCTATAGAAAGCTGTCTTTGTGCACATGAAATGATTGTGTGTATGCCAGTACAATGTGAAAGCAATAAAAAAAGATTTTCACTACTTCTTTAAAAGATTAAACAAACAGCAGAACTTGCTATCAGTTTATCGGACTTCTTGTTTAATCTCATCATGATGCATGAAGCCTGTTTATGCAAATTTTGTGTTAAATCCCATCAGTAATAATCTAGTTTTTTGTTATCTGGGCAGTTACTTCGCTTGGAATTTTCGGGTGCCGTTGTTCAATAGCTGAGGAGTGAAGAACATCTGAAATTGTCATTTTGGGGTATTCCTAAACTGTAGTCGCACCTTTCTGAATGCCACTGAGCTAATTAGTTGACAGGAACAGTGCGTTGGGCTGCAAAATCCTATGCTGCCACCATTTCTGTGGTTATTGTTACAGGTAAGGAGTTACTGTAGGGGTTAAAGGGAGCACTTGAGCGATATAGCAAGAAGCCTAATGTGCAGGGATGGGGTGGGCACGTTGCGTGAGCTTTGCACATGCAGTTTATGCCCCTGGACTGGAAGGTGCGATGCAGACGCACTGACCAGATAGACAGCGTGTCTCCATAATTAACCCAGGGAGTTGGGGAAGGTTTTTTTTCTCTTGGTCTTTGCTTCTAGAGTGCTGATGGGAGATGTGGAGTCTGGGCATGCGCCGCTGGCAGGTGGTTTTGCTGTACCAACCTCACCCTCGCACCGTGAGGCCAAAGCTGTGCCTGTCTGTGAAGTGTTTATATCTTTGGTGTACCTACCTGAAGCATAATTATACTTTTGAATGGAGAATTGATACTCCTAAAATAGACTCAGCATCTGACCTGAAAGTTAACTGGAATTAAAATGTATGCATTTAGATGTATTATTGATGCAGGATGACTGAAGTCCAAAACAACTGCAAAACATGGTGTTTTAAATTGTCTCTGTTTATTTTTTGAGCTGTGTGCCTAATGGGAGAATTTCTAATGCTGACACAGCAGCTCAGAGATGGCACGCTGCTGATACTCCTGGTTGCTCCACTCCTATGGCCAAGAGGACTGACAGCTGATACCTATTTCAGTGGTGATTTGTGTAATATTGGTATAACTTCTTTATAAATCAACTTAATTTGCAAAGCTAAAAATGGACGTATAACAGTCATTTTGATTTTAGTTGCTATGCTTGCTTCTGTAGTAAACTGAAGGAGAGCACTGTCACACTTGAAAATTAGAGTCATCGATCTGCTTTTGTAGAAGTCCATTCTGAAAAGCTGAATTGTTTTTAAGTTGCTCATATTTCAGACGTAAACAAAAATTAAACCATTTTCTTATATTCTCTGTTACCACAACAAAATTAATTATCTAAACAATTGTCTGTTTGATACTGTTGCATAAAGTATTAGTAAAATTGGTTCACATATAGCGATGGCTGCTACAACAACTTGCAAAGGAGTTACAAGGAGTGGTATGCTTGATGATTATCTGGATCAAGGAAAGAAAATATGTGATTTGATTTTAAGGTTAGTTTTTTCAGATGTAGAAATGCTGCTGAAGGATATGTTGGTTTTCTGCTTTTCCTCTTCAGTTTAACTATCTTGTTGTAACTTTGCAGGTGAATTACGTAGTTTAAAAGAGTTAATCCTCCCTATTAATACTGATGTAAGTCATAAATAAACAGAGTACAACAAATGTTATAAATGTCCAAGTCACTAAGGATCCTAAATCTCATTGGCTTTGGCAAGAAGTGTAATATGTGACCTTCTGCTACGTTGTTTAGAGGCCACAATCTATTAGTGTATGATAATTTTACTTGCATAACATGTTTGTGTTATTTCTATGAAACTATATGCAGTACTTATCTTCAGCTGTATGTAGCTGCTTTCAGTATTCACAAAGAAAAAGGATGTGATTAATCTCAGTTTGACGCTAATGATTTCAAACCTCCAAATTTGCAGGTGAATAATCTGGAACAGTGTAGTCCATCTTGGTTTCATGTACTGTGCTGTATTTTGTAATTTTGAAGGGACACACCAGTTTCAACACTTTTCTTGGGTAGTTATTTGATGTTACCACCGTATAAACATATCATAAAACTATAGAATATTAGTGATTAGGTGTTCATGTGGTAAGATCTTAAGGGGAACAGTTTCTGTAGTTTATGATCCTCAGGTTTTACTTCATATCTCAGAAGGTTTTGAGGACTGGCTGCACTGTACAGCCAGAGTGCACGGAGTATCATTTTGTTTTCGCTTGCGCTTGTCACCATCCTGGCTGTGTATCTAAGTGCCACCCAACTAAAATGAACATAGTGAAGTCCACAGTAGCAACTGACTTCAGACCTTCTGACTCCTACTAGGCCTTCTCTGATTAATATGCTTATGATTTTAAAAATTAATGTCATGTGAGTTGGGAATGGGAGATGCGTGTAGAAGATAGCCACCGTGTACAAGAAAATTTGGGAAATTCAGACTTCTCTATCTATCCCAAGCACTGGAGTAGCAATGCCTGTTCCCTACAAAAGGAATGATGAATTTCAGCAAATACAAAATTACCCTCTGGTCTTTCTCAGTGCATTTCCTTTTTAATGTGTTGCCACATTTGAAACTGGCATTTGAACCCTGGCTCATTTTACTGGACAGAGCGTGGCTTTATTTTCCCAATTTTTGCTGAGTGAAGAGCAGAGCTGTAAGAAGCAAAAGTCTTTGAAAACAACTTGGATAACATCTGCATCTGGAGGATAAAAATGCAGAGCTGAAAACAATTTTTAACCACGTTAAGAGGAATTGGGTTGCTGCATGATGCCTTCTAGAAGCTTGCAGTACAAAATATGTATCCATACTCCTGCCTTCTCCTTGGGTTATGCACATCAGCGTTGTTTGAGTTAGCAATTGTTAACAGCACTAGCAAATGCATTTTAAAGAGACATAACATTGAGTGCATGTATGCATAAATTCATATATTGATGTAGCTTAAGTCTGTAGTAATGTTAAAATATATCTTAAACTGTTTAGAAAATAGGGCATTTTCCCCTACATAAAGTTACAGAAGGTCTTCCTTTGTCTTGTCCAGCCTAGTTTAGATACTTTACCTTTCTGTCCTTCATTAATCAATGTGAGTATGGAAAAAACCCACTTATTTCAGTGAGCTAATTCTGACTAAATCCTGTGATGCAGAACAGCATGTGAAACTGCTTGTGCCCGTCCATTAACCAGGCCTGCAAGAGAAAAGGGGGGGAAAAAAGCCTATATATCATGGATTATATTTTGCTTCAGGCATTCTCTGACTTAACAGTGTTATGATTTGGCAGCCACATAAAAAAATTAAAAGCTATTTGGGTTCTTACCAAATACATTATATAAAAATAGAAAATACCAGTAATTCAGGCAGTGGAATAGCTGTAGATGGATGATTATTCTGAATATTTTAATAGTCCAATAAGAACCTAATCTAATTGCGTGTTGAAATGAAGTTAAATATTTTCCAAATAGATTAGAGAAACAGAATTGCATTTTGGCAGTGTGGTACAACACCCTTCTTTCTCATTAAGCACACACATTTAAAACCTATATAATTTTGACTAAACGAAGACTTCCCAAAGGAAATAAATATAACCAAATGATGATATCCACGTTGGTTGCCCACTTAGCCAGAGGATCAACGACTGTAACGTGCTGTCTCTTTGGTGTATCCACAGGAGCCAGCTACCTCTTTGTTTCCTGGTTACAGCCTCTGTAAGGCATCTGATGGGTTAAAGGGAAGTCCTGTTGAAGTTTAAAGAGGATCTAACTATAACAAGGGCTCAGGGCTGCATTTGAGACTGTTGCATGAAGCCTGGCTGACCCCAGCACAGCCAGCAGTGCGAGGCTGGAGTCAATAAGGACCATGAACCTGGAGTCCCTTTTGGTAGTTGATGGAGCCTCCAAATCAATTTGATTCCTGTGGAGCAGACCCTGGAGGACAGAGGACTGCAAGGGCTGTCATGGAATAATCCCTGTCCTCCCTTCAGACACTAAAGGGAGAGCACTGGAAGGAGCGATTCAGGTCACAGTTTTATGGTGACAAGTCTTGCATGCAGCATCTGACCTTTGGATGGATATGATCCGCTTGATCTTGTCACTTCTTTGTCAATTTTAAGTAGCTGAAGCCCAAACTTCTGACCTGTGGGAGTGGGGTACACTCCACCTGGGGGGAGGGCACTTGCTGGCCATCCAGTATGTCATGTAAAGTGTACAAGTGACTCAGCAAATAAAAGGAGACAAAATGAGGTACTCTAAGGTGGCATGAAGAATTAGATGCTTTATAGCCGTCAAGTATGTTGCCCTCTCCACATCTCTCCAAGTATAATTGTAAAATAAACATCCACACCCATCGAGAACTGACTTCCACAAGAAGATTTTATTTTGAACAGCCTTTCTCCCATCTGAGTATGAAGTACAAGCTAAGATGTGGCTAGGGGAGAAATACAAGAGTGATGGCAACCTTGCCCCTGCTTTTGGATAACTCTACTGATTCTTTGCTTCTTACTTAATTTTACTACACTTTGGATAAGCATGTTGTGGTTTTGAATGGTGGACATAGAAAGCTGTGGTTTTTTGTGTGCCTGAAATGGCCTAAGGGTGTGCTTTGACAAAATCCTGAATAGAGCTAAATCATGTAAGGCAGGTTTCCTCCACGATCTCTTCCACGACTAGACGTCTGGTGCTTTTACACTCAGTCTGGCTGAGCACCCAAAGTGCCATGAACATGGTAAGACTTGATGAATGAATTTATGGACTCCTCTAATACCACTGTTCTGAGGGTGCCATGAGAAGAATTGCTGAAATGGAGTGTGTGCATTTCAGGCAGTGAGATGCAAGGGCAGGAACAGAAATGGAATAGTTCTCTTTGTGTCCCTAAATTTCTTTTGCATTAAAAATTTGGTTATTTAAAAGATCTACAACCCTGAGGAACTGGTTAAATATACTCTATTACTATGCTTTTTAAATACTAAGATAAGAAATTCTCTTTTCTTTATGCTTTCTGATATTACTTTCAAAGAGGAGGAGCTGAGAAGGAAGATGAAGAAGTAGAATGGGAGAAAAAAAACAAGTCTTGAAAGCATTGTATTTTTTTTACTTAGACAAAAGAGGGTTTCTTCATGAATGGTTCCTTTAACTTATCTAGTATTGTCAGCTTCCACACAGATTACTTTCAATTAGAACAAAATAATAATGAAAAGCCAAAAAACGAAAACAAAACCTCTAATGACTTAGGATATATTTGTGAGGAATAGTGAACTCAGGAAAAAAACCCACCCTGTTAATTCTATTAGTGTAGTTATATGAATAACATCAGCAGTAACTGGCATCAGTTACTCTAGAGTTAAGTGTGTGCTTATTTTTACATATGCTGGTCATCCTAAAAATTAAAAGACATTTTTTGCTTGCAAGATGATTGGTAGCTAAGAAAAATCCTTGCATTTACTACAGACTACAGATTTCAAAAGGGACTTTCCTGGCTAAAAAAAACAACACCAAAACCAACACAAGACCAATGTAACCTCACATTTAGTGGTTAATAGAAACAGCCTAATAAAGGTATTTTTCATTATCTCAGGGTTACAAAATTAGTTTGCCTACCTCTGCCAAAAAATAAACTAAACCAAAGAACAAGCAGACGACAAAATTATTTGAAGTTCAGTATTAAAAACAAACTCAAATTGATTAAATTCTTTTTCTATTTTGAACAGACTTTTCTTCAATATTTTTTCAAAATATTGGTTAGAGAAACACATTTTCCTGGAACTTCTGTTTTTTTGTTGTATATTTGTTTGTCTTAGTTTTATCCTGATAAGTAAAATGGGACAGATAACACAGCTAACTTCGTTTCCCTTTTTTCCTTTTTCCATTTCACTAATATTCTAAGCTTTTGGCTGTTAAAATGACAACTATTGCCAAAAAAAAAATGGAGAAAAAAAAGAATGAAAGAGGAAGCTTGTCTTTGTTTTACTTGACCAAAGGAAAAACGTCACCTTTCTGTTTTTCAGTGGTCAACTAGAGTATTTTCTGAAAGCTGCTTGTGTAGGTTCTACTTTAAAAAAAAATGATGAGGAAATGAGAAGGAAGATTCAAAGGGGATCTTTCAGCCTGGGACTTTGTGCCTCCATCTGAATTTTGAGTTATACAGTTGTAGGTTTTATATTACTAAACGGTTTTTGTGTTTGTTTCAATGAAGTCTGTTTGAAAAACAGTAAAATAGATGCCCTTTTCTGTATTGGTAATATTTTGGGGGGCTAACTTTCTATATGCAAGTTGTGTAGGTAGAGTGTTGCCAATGACACTATGAAGGTACGTTTTGCCATTCGTTACCTTCAATGTGCTTGACTGATGAACCTGCTGAAATGCTTCTGTTCAGCATATACCAAAGGTATTGCAACAGCTTTATTAATATAGCTAAATAATTTTATTAGTACTAATTTTAAAAATGTGTTTTCATACTAGCTATCAGTGAGTGTCATTAATCTTAGCATCTAAATACTCAAGTGTCTGTATTATTTATTAGTCTGTTCTCATGTTTATATTTATCTCTGTAGAAGAATTAGTAATTAAAGCAAGTAATTAAAGCTAGTTACTTTTAGGAAGTAACAAGGAGTCAGAGTAATGTAGACTAAAGCTGCAAGGAGAAGAGGAATTATCAAAACTATTGATTGACAACTGTTGTGTTGTTTAAGCCATATTTCCGTTCTGCAGCTTTTGTAGTTTGAATTTTTTTTAAGTGAATAAGACCACAGTTAAACTATTTGCACCTAAATCATGTATCCTCAAAACTGCTTTTATTCTTTTCCTATGCCTCCATGAAGAATGAACTAATCTTACCCACATTTAAATTGTTTGGTTACAAGTTTAGGTTGGGCTAGGTTGGGCATTTCATCTCCAGCATTACTCTTGTGTTAAGAAATTTGCTGCCTCTGCACTGCTGCAGGTAAAAAAAACTTTGAAGGGAGATTCTCCACCTTCTGCCCAACACATGTCCTAGTAGGAAACCTTGTACGTACACTACTCAATGTAGTAGTTTCTGCTTTGGCAGTCCATTGCTAGCCTCTTGGTGACTGTTTTATTCTAGAATTCAGTAGGATGTATTTCCTTCCAGTTTTATGACAAGCAAGGTGTGTATTCTGCCATGGGAGAGCTGGCTGAGGAAGTTTGGTTTTTGTTGAAGGGAGGACTTCACACACAGCCACATCATGTAAAACCATAGATGGCAAGTCGGTGAAGAGTGCCCCTCGTCTCCAAAGTTCCAGCTTCTTGGAAAAGGTTTCAGGGAGGTATTTTCTCTTGAAGAGGAAGGGAGAGGGGGAAAGAAGATTATGGTTTATATTCTTTCTCAGTCTCTTCTGACAAATATTTTTCCTTCTGACAAATGTCACCTGTGGCCAAGCATTTAGCGGATTTTCTGACTGCAGGCTCAAGAAACATCTTGCAAAACATCCACTGAGATCTTTAAAAATTCTCCAGTGCTGGGAATTAAAGCAATAGAATTTCACAGATACAAGATTCAACTAATTCTAGGCTGAATCCATCATGAATGCAGTAGTGAAAAAAAAAGCTAATATATTCATGTGGGACTGGAAGTAGTGTGGAATGAGTAAATTTGTATTTTCCATGCAGTTTATCCTCTCTTACATTTCATAGAAGAATGTTCCCCAGCCCCTAACCAAGGGTCAAGTAGGACTTCAGATATTCTGGGAATTTATACACCAATGCAGATACCCTGTGTACAGATGTATATTCTATACCCAGAGCAGTGAAGGCAGAGGCTGTAGATTTTCACGTCGTTTTAAATAATGGTAAATTTATTAATCATAAGTACTGAGATTTTTACTTATAAAAGAAAGTGGTGAAACAACCCATTATTAACTAAGCTTTATACAAAGTAAACCTATGTTTAGTTGTCAACAGATTGCTGTATTAGTTGAGAATATTTTGTGTGCAATTTGTACTTTTACATGTCATTCTTGAAAACAGACTAATTGAACAAGAAATGCCTGACCCTGCAAGATAATGCTGAGTATCTCATGACCTCTGGCACTTAAAAGGACTGCCATATGCTCTAATAAGGAAATGTTAATACATTTAGACATGCTTGATTACTGGTTTTGTTTAATGATGTTCAACATACACGTGAGTATAAAACAAGTCAAAAAATGCTTGAATTTGTGATTATTTTAAGTTTTTCACTTTAAAAGTTGTCACTTTCAAAGTTTTTTTTTGTATTACAAACTGTCCAACTGATGTTAATCAGACCCAAATTTATCCTGTCTCCTTGGAATAACACCTTTTTATATTATTAAAAAGAAGAAGAAAAAGCAAAAGTAAAAAAAAAACCACCACAAAACCTGAACAGAATGTAAGAACCTTTATATGGACTAAATGGATAGATATTTTCCAGTGAGTTCAGGGTTTATATATATTTAGGTTAATGAATAAATACAAGAAAAATACTGAAGAATCACAAGATGACCATGAAATGTTGGTTCAATTGCTATTCGGTAACGATAATTCTACATTTATGCAATACTCATCTTGCCTTCTATCATTTCCTTTGGAAATGGCATGAAATAGCGTGAAAATTGAATGTTTTTCTTTGACTTTCTTGTAAGAAAGTGGAGAGGAGTGCAGTAGCATTGAGGGCTAGCTGCAGAGCAGTTGTGGAGCAGCAATCAGTCTTGCATGTTGAAATATCTAAGTAATGAGTAATGGTGATTAATGTTTGGTGAGATGCTGTGTGCTGTAGAAATTATGCCTCTTCCCTTCAGTCTGTTTGAAGACAGAGTCCTGCAAAAACTGTAAGAAAATCAGGATGATTTGTTTTGGCACAACCTTGTTAGTACCAGGATTTCTTATGTGCAGATTGTGTGTGCTGCTTGACTGGTTTTTTTTAATCTTTGGTTGTTTTGACACTTGATTTGGTCTTCTATTTGGAAAGCAACTGAAACTGTGAAAAAAGGGGGTTTTTATTGTTTTGTTTGTGAGTTGTAGGTGTTGGGTTTTTTCTTTGTTTATGTGGTTGGTTTTTTGAGTATGAAGTGGGGAGAGATGGAAAACTGCTGCTGCTGTGTAGGTTAATTCCCAAGCGAAATGTAACTTGGTCACGTTCAAAGAAGGTGACTCATTTGAAAGGAGGGAAAGCTAGACTGTATGAATGGTCTTGATTGGTATGCTTTTAAAATAATTCTGTATGCATTTGATGCTCTCCATTATAAAGGGTGATTGCCCCAAGTACACGTGCAGTCTGTCTAACATGCTTTGGCACATACATGTAGCTGGAGGGGTTAGCTGAAAGTGGAAGTAGCTGCAAAATCAAGTTGTTAAGAGAAATCTTTTCCCCCCAAAACCAAATTTTTTTCTGTTTTATTGTGTTGAACACTGGAGTCTCTTTCTATAAAGAGCTAAAGAAGCTGAGGTCAGGACCCCGTGAGTGGGGAGCCCAGCACTGTGCAGGAGATTGGCTCAAGATGCGGAAACTGTGCTGAAGTTACTGCGTGGTGTCCTGTCCACTATGGCAATTCACAGGTCTTGTCTTTGAATTTACTCTGGTGAAGATTGTCCTGTGGGACTGGGAACGTTGCCAGTGGAACTTAAAACATTGCCATATTATGCTGTTCGCCCAGCAACTTAGCAAAGGTAATTTAGTTGTTGGTACTGCTGTGAGCTAATGCATGTGATAGGACAAGGGGAAATGGCCTTAAGTGGCACCAGGGGAGGTTCAGGTTGGATATTGGGAAGAATTTATTTACTGAGAGGGTTGTCAGCCATTGGAACAGGCTCCCGGGGGAGGTGGTTGGGTCACTATCCCTGGAGGTGTTTAAGAGACAGGTGGATGTTGTGCTGAGGGATATGGTTTAGTGCTGTTGATAGGGCTAGGACAAAGGTTAGACTTAATGATCTTGAAGGTCTCTTCCAACTGAAACTGTTCTGTGATTCTATGAGTTACCTGTTGCTGAAATATGATCACTTTAATCCTTTTAAGAAATGATAGCATTTTAAATTAACATTATTTTTCTCTTGATGTCTCTAAATCGGGGAGGAGGGGGGAAGAATCATGGGAAAGAATACCATGATTGGTCCATGTGGGTCACTTGACCCATCCTCTCCTCCTGATAGGTTCAGCTTGCCCCTCCTTCCACCTTCTGATTGCCACCAGTGCCAAATGCTCTCAGACCAGGACAGGTAGTAAAAGCAGCATGGTGGGACCTGCTGTTTTTAATAAATATTAGAAGTTGAATAAGAACAAATCAGCCTGAGGAAGAGATAATCAGGCATTGACTGTTCCAGAAAATTGTTCTGTATCGTCAGTAGCATAGGTAATGTGGCATGACATTGCACTGCATGGGCTACAGATTAGTTGTTTTTTGAAATCACTTAAGTAATACAGTAGTCAAACTTTTTTTCCCAAAATTATCTAAGGAGCTTTTGAGACTATTTAGGCCTTTCTGGTAAAATCAGATTTTTAATGCTTGGAACATAAAAAACCTCAAAGATAAGTTAATTACCTTTCGACACCTTTAAAAAAAATCATATTAGTAATTACTAAAGTGACCTCATTTATTATATTCTTTCAGCAAAACCTTTACTTAGAACTACCAGTGTTTGAAATCGTCATTTTAGCAGTGAACGTGGTGGACAATGAAGTGAAAACTGGCCAACTAATTGTTTTCAAAATAGTAACAAAAAGCCAGTTTTGGGGGGCTGTCCCAAAAAATATATTGTTGGGTAGTCTTAGCTGAGAGCAGCTTGTTAGCGCTGATGTTGCAAAACATGAAAAGTCCCCGATATGAGATGATGAACTGTCAAGGTGGTGTTGTTGGCAGCCTCTTGTTACCTGGATGGCCTTGCTGTCTGAGCTCTCTGATTGCAATTGTGCTTCTGCACAGCAGACACAATTGCCCTCGTTTTGGAATGAAGCGTGTTTAGTAAGGCCTGTTGCAATAGGACAAGGGATAATGGTTTTAAAGTAAGAGAAGGTAGATATAGACTAGATATAAGAAAGAAATTTTTTACAATGAGGGTGGTGGAACACTGGAACAGGTTGCCCAGAGAGGCTGCAGAAGCCCCATCCCTAGAAACATTCAAGGTCAGGCTTGATGGGGCTCTGAGCAGCCTGATCTAGTGGAAGATGTCCCTGCTCACTGCAGGGGGGTTGTTGTACTACATGACCTTTAGATGTCCCTTCCATCTCTGCATTCTATAATTCTGTGTTGGGCACTTATTTCATCCATTATATGAAGCCCCAAGGGATCTTTAGACCTTGTATTTTAATCTTCTGCTTGCTGCAGCCTGCTTAAACAGGCTGTTCCTTGACCGTGTCCCCTAACACGTATGTCTGAAACCTGTCTGCTTCAGAAGCGTGTTTGTCCTCCAAGTCCTTGGGAGATGCCATGGTTCTGCGCCGGTTTTTACTTTTGTAAATATCTGTGAATACCTTCTCTCCTTCTTTTATATGAAATTGTCCGACTTCTGCATCAACTTTTGGTTCTCGTTGTTGCCTTGCGCAGTGAGATCAAAGGGCCCTTTCCAGACCTGCTGTTCCCTCTTTGCATTCGAATGCCATAGGCCTGCCTTTTGCTGGTGAATCCATTCAGAGCATCCAAGTCTCACGGACCAGCTCTGTCTCTCTTTTCCCTCGATATGGTTTGCAGCTTTCCACTGCACCCATTAGAGTACAGCGAGGCAGGCCCAGCCCCGCCTTTCAGCACTGATTCCCGCCATTCCCTCTGCAGCTGTGGGTCACCTTTCCCTCTCTGTGCTTACCAGCTCCATTTATGGGAAGACTCCTCCGGTGCCCCAGTACTGCTGCTGCCCACAGAAGGCCTTTTTGCAAAACTGTCCTGGATGTTGGGCTTTAGTTCCCCATCCCCAGATGTATTAGCTTGTGTATATAACTTGAGATTTCAGTCAGCTATTTAAAAAACTTGATTTGAACCTCCAAAATCACTGAACAGTGCCAGTCCTGGTACAACTGTGTTGTCCTTCTCATTTTTGCTACTTCAGACCTTTGTACCCTTAGAACTGCAAGACACCTGTGCATGAAATATGTTATGATATAAAATAGGGATTGAAATGGTTCTTTTAGATGGTAGTTCTGTGATAAATTCAGCTTTATTTTTCATAGTGAATCACAGATGGAAAAGACCTTTAAGATCATTGAGTCCAACTATTAACGTAACACTGACAAGTCCTTGACTAAACCATATCCCTAAGCAGTGTGTCTGCATGACTCTTAAATACCTCCAGGGACGGGTACTCCACCGTTGCCCTGGGCAACCTGTTCCAATGCCTGACAACTCTTTCAGTAAAGAAATTATTCTTAATATCCAATCTAAGCCTCCTTTGACACAACTTGAGGCCATTTCATCTTGCCCTATGGCTTGTTACTTGGTTGAACAGACCAACCCCCACCTTTTTAGGGCCTCCTTTTAGATAGTTGTAGAGAGCAATAGGGTCTCCCTTCAGCCTCCTTTTCTCCAGGCTAAACAACCACAGTTCTCTCAGCCACTTCTCATAAGACTCCTAAGTGAAACCAACCTGGAGATCAGTTTGTTTTGGTAAAGATGTGGTTATTTTTCTGTGAAAAGATAATTGTCTTCTTGTATTCATGCATGTACACATGTACAATTAAAGTTTTGTACAGATTTCTGTGGTAATTTTTAGCCAGAATATTCAAAGTTTTTAATTTTAAAGTTTTTGTAAACAAAAACCTCATGCAATCAAACAAATGAAGATTTTCCAAAGTAACTCAACATTGTCTGGAAGACTTATAAAAATGGAAACTATTTCCAGGCTTATGTGATGGGAACAATATAATTAAAAATAAATGAGCCTATTCTTTTTTTATTGGTTCAACATAGTATATTTTTAGTTTTCTGTATTTCTTTTAAACACTTCAGCATCTCTCTCTGTCGCAGATGTCAACACCACACTAATTAATTGCTCTTCTGAGTAAAGAAGGGTAGGCTTTTTATATGTGAGCACACCAAGTTGCTACTATGTATTTACAGAAAATCAATGAGAAAAATTTATCTAGAAAGGTAGTCAAATTTAAATTTCACCAATCAAATTGCCAACTTGATGAATGTATGTAGGACTATCTATATCAAACCACAGAGTTAATTATACTAACATAAATCACAGAGTAGTAATTAAGGTAATTATATAATATGCCTAATAAAATAAGTTTGACAGACCTTTTCTGTTTGTTTGGTTTTTTAAAAATAGTAATATGTATAGTTTGACTTTATTTGAAAATGTGGTAACTTCCAATAGTTTTTGGCTTCTAAAATCCTATTTCCCTCTTCAGTGTTCTCCGAAGTACTCTTGAGGGGTTCAACTCAAGCATTTATCTGTTCTGTGTCAGCATCTTCTTTTCAGTAGGTGAAAACTTTAATACTCTTCTAGATATGTCAGTGTAAAACACACTCATATTGTGACTTACAGCTTTGTCCTTTCCTAGCGTAAAATACTTGTTAATGATTTTTTTATCTTGGTTATATATTTTTTTTCATCAGAAACTTGTGGATTATGTAAAAAATACACATTTTGTGACTTAAAACTTTTTGGTCCCCTGTGCAGTACTTTTTCTTCTCACATGAATCTCTCCTGTTTGAAGACTGAGAAGCTTTCTCCTAGAAGGTGGGTGCCCTGGGTTCAGCACCCAAAACCAGCAGAGAGGAGTGAGCTTGCTGCAGCCAACACTATCCGTGTTGCCCTGTCCAAGCAATGGTGGTTTGCCAGCACAGCCTTAGAATTTCTCTCATCTCCCTTGTGACCATGGCCATCCTGTTGGGATGGGATGTGGATCTCTCCCCTCCCGAAGCAGGACTGGCTCTGGGGTCAGAGCAGGCTACTCAGGGTTTGGACCAGTTGGATCTTGAAACCTTCCAAGGATGGAGACAGCCCAGCCTCTCAGGGTGCCTTCCTCCACTGCCTCGCTCTCATCACAGGGAAGTAGTGTCTTTCCTTTGTTGAGGTGCAGAACTGGATGCAGCATCTAGACATGGTCTGATGTGTGCCATGCAGTGGGGGACAATCCCTGCTCTTGATCTCCAGGCTCTGACCCATTCATACCTTCTAGGAGCTGCCAAGGAACAGTGCACACCATCACTTCCTCCAGGTCATTGATAAAGATGTTACAAGTAGAGAGGTCTCAGGATACACTCCTGCAGTCGGTGGTGGTCTCTGGGTAGGCTACAACCTACTCTGAGCCTGACCATTCAACCAGCTATTTACTCATGTGGTTTAGTTGTGTGCCAGTCTTCTCTCTTTTTCTGACATTTCTCTGGACATTGCGTATATTGCTAGTAGTAATGATAGTTTCACTGCTTTTTTTCCCCCCACCTGTTTCCCAACAGAGACACTGTACATGCAAGGCAGACAGAATGGGAACCACATAGTAATGCAGCAAGATTTACTTAAGAGCGTTTTCCATACTATGGCTTTCATACTCGCCTTTCTCAAAACATGAGCCATTAGTTGCTGTAGAGTAAGTAGGGTAATTAAATTCTTTCTGGAAGTATAGATCACTGTGATCACTCTGAGGCCCTATATTGCATGCTTAAGCTACTCAGGATGTAATGAAGTTTAACAGCCTTTATCTCCACAGTGTATTCTTTAAGTAGATACCAGACAGGCTTTACCGAATTGGTATTTGTCTTTCATTTTTCTTGGTTATCTGCTATTGGACTCCTGTGTCTTGTGCTGAGGAGATGGAGAGAGCTGTGAAACGCCCTAAGATGACATAAACTTACATATGAATTTGAGAGAAATACTGTCACTTCTGGTTTTTGACAATACAGACTGAGAGTTTTGTGCTACTGACACAGTACCTTTGAAAAGGTGAGGAAAGGATGGATTTGGTCCTTTTTCTGTCTTTAATGCCTGTTATGATTATAGCATTGGTATTAAAAAGAAAAAATGGTCATAGTCTAATTTCATTATTTCAGTTCCTCATTTCTTGAGGAAATGACTGAATATAAAACCACTCTGGTTCCATTACAAGAGATAATGGCACTAATTTGTTCAACTGTAGAAACGAGTATTTTTTTTATTATGAAAACAAAGAGAAAGTAAAACCTAACTTTTGTACAGTGGTGAATGTTGAATAAGAGTTAGATTTATACAAGGGTAAATAATTCTGTAAACGCTAGCTACAAAAATAGATACAGGGAACTGGACTTGCTCAGTTCAGGAGGCATGGAGACTCCAGTAGGACTTACCAGCAGCCTGCCAGTACTGAAGTAGAATCATAGAATCATTAAGGTTGGAAAAGATCTCTAAGATCATGAAGTCCATCAATCTAACACCACCATGACCACTAAACCACATCCCAAATTGCTCTATCTACATGGTTTTTGAACACCCCCAGGCATGGTGACTCTACCACTTCGCTGGGTAGCTTGGTCCAATGCTTCGCCACTCTTTCAGTAAAGACATTTCTCCTAATGTCCAATCTAGACCTCCCGTGCACAACTTGAGGCCATTTCCTTTTGTCCTGTCACTAGTTACATGAGAGAAGGAACCAACTTCCACCTCACTACAGCCTCCTTTCAGGTAATTGTAGAGAATGATAAGGTCTCCCCTCAGCCACCTCCAGAATAAACAACCCCAGTTCCTGCAGCTGCTCCTTATAAGATTTGTTCTCCAGACGTCTCACCAGCTTCATTGCCCTTCTCTGGACCCCTTCCACCTCCTCAGTGTCCTTCTTGTAGGGAGGGGCCCAAAACTGAACACAGGATTTGAGGTGCAGCCTCACCAGGTCTGAGTACAGAGGGACAATCCCTTCCCTACTCCTGCTGGCCACACTATTCCTGATACAGGCAAGGATGCCATTGGCCTTCTTGGCCACCTGGGCACACTTGCTGGCTCAGCCAGCTGTCTAGCGGCACCCCTAGGCCCTTTTCTGCCAGGCAGCTTTCCAGCTCCTCTTCCCCAAGCCTGCAGTATTGCCTGGGGTTGTTGTGACCCAAGTGCAGGACTTGGCACTTGGCCTTGTTAAACCTCATGCAATTGACCTGGACCCATTGATCCAGCCTGTCCAGATCCCTCTGCAGGTGCCTCCCTACACTTGAGCAGATCAACACTCCCACTCAGGTTGTCATCTGCAGACTTACTGAAGGTGCACTCGATCCTCTCATCCAGATCATTAATAAAGATGTTAAACAAGACTGGTGTCAACAGTGAGCCCTGGGAAACACCACATGTGACCAGATGCCAACTGGATTTAACTCCATTCACCAAAACTTTCTGGGCTTGGCCATCCAGCCAGTTTTTAATCCAGCAAAGAGTACACCTGTCTAAGCTATAAGTTATGAAGAAATCAAAACTGAGCCTTTTACTGATGTAGGTAGTTTAAGAATGAGTAATTGTAGTCATAAATTGAAGAAGGGGAGGTTTGAACTGGATATAAGGAAAGGGAGCTTTATTATGAGGATAATTAAGCAGTGGAACAGGTTGCCCAGAGGCTGTGTGGTTTCCATCCTTTGATATGTTCAAGACAAAAATGGATAAAGCCCTGAGGAGAAATGTGCTCTGACCTTACCTTGACCAGTAGTTTGAAATAGAGACCTCCGTACATCCCTTACAACCTGAATTACTCAGTGACAGGGGTGAGAGTGTTCTTTATGTGAGAGTCGTAGGGTCCTGATTATAAACTGCTCTTGCATTTAGCCTGAATGGGATCTGCAGTCTCAGCACTTTGAAAAGGCTGGTTCCTCCATAGCCTTTGGTAATCCATTGCCATGTTTAAGCAATGCCATCTTCCACCAAACTGGGTGTATCTGGGATTTGATTTTTCATGCATTAAGAAATAGAAATGAATCTCAGGGTCAGAATTTGATTCTGCTGCTCCAGAGAGTCAGACTAGTTCAGCTCAAACCCCTCTGGTGCTCAGTACTGACAGTGATTTACTTTCATAGACTAAATTGTTATGTAATGATTAGCCTCAGTGTATGATACATAGTAAAACCACTAGTCGTTATTATAAGGGATAATTTTATGTTCAATGCTGTGGCAGTTCATTTGATTCTCAGCTATCAATTGCTGTAAATTCAGAATTAATTCTGTGTGCTTATTTTCATTGGTTTTGTGCCAAGTGCATCTCTTTTTTCATATTAACCATGCCACAGGCTTTCTTTCCACTTTCTTCTCAGGCTTCCTTCGTTGTTAATTTTATGTACAGCTTTGTGTTCACTTGCTCGTAGTAGTCTTTCTGCTTAATTTTCCCCTTTTTATTATTCTTCCTAGTGTCTAGAGATCTGAGGGCAGCAAGGAATTTTTGGTAAGTTTATCCTCATGCAGAACAAAGAATTTGTTGAAAAGAGAAAACAAAATTCAGGTGCCCTCATTGTCTGTGAAGTTTGTAGTTCTCAGGACTCTTATTGCAAATTTATCATGGATCTGTTGCTATTATTACTTTTATTAATAATATATTCTTCTACTGAGTTTCTGTCAAAGGACATCCTTCCTCAGCTATTTTTATATCAACTTCTCATGCTGCTTTCTATGTTGCAAGAGCCACTTTCTTCTTCTTTATAGCTAATGATATGTTTTGGTTTATATTCTTAAGGAAGTGGTTTTTTTGCATCAGTAGTACCTGTTAGTTTGATTCCAAATTACATACTTCTTAAAAATAAAGGACAACGTACCCACTTGGTGCACATGCTTAGTGAATTACGGTACTTCTGTCTTGATTTGAGGAAGTAATCCTGTAATTTGACATTTTAAAAGTGTGAGTCCTTGAAACACTTCTGTCTCATCTTGCAGAGCCGGAGGTTTACAGATTGAGAGTTAAGAGTGGTGGGAAAAATATGTTTTTTTGAGAGTTGTGTAATTGGGATCTAGAATTAACCCTGCTTTAGGGAGGGGAGACTGCTGAAAGCCTTGGGCTGAATTACAGTTTCCTTGTTTATGCTGGAGTCAGTCTGTGTCCTCGCTCTGACTTTTTTCATGGGCACTGTCTTCGCCCTGCTGACTTTTGAATACCCGCCGTGAACTGCGCAGTGTCAGGATACAACCCATGAGGACATTAGAATTTTCGAAGGGCAGGGCAGCCTGGTCAGGTTGTGTGGTTGCAAGTGATCAGCTGCACTTTGTATTGGCAGGGGCCCAAATGTGCCGGTACTTAACAGTGAAATCTATGGCTTTGCATATGCATGTGCTCTCACTAACAAGACTGATTTAAACTGAAATTAGAACGGAGAAATTTTAACTTTCCCATAACGTGAAACATTTCAAAATGGGAATTAGGTCTTTGCAATCTGGTTAAGAAGATCGTGGTGCTGTCTTCATGGTCTAGTTTTGATTTTACTAGTACGTAGTTTTATTTGGCTTGTGGGCAGACACATTTCCTTTGAACTATGTAAAAGCTTATGCCGCGTTTTCTAGTTAAAAGACTGTTAGCAGCCTGTTCAGATTTCTAATTATTATTTTGTTTTTGTAGCTATGTGAATTGCTCTGAGGTAAATGTAAAGGTTTTTTGAATAAATAAGAACTATGTCTCTGGCTTAAGGAAATACAGAAACATAACTTGTAATTGTAAAGCTTTTGCAAGTCATAGCGGAGCTCGTTCCTGTTCATCAGCTATTCTTGCACAACATACATTACTCATTGCTCCCCAAGTAATATGGAAATTCATTTTTAAAACATTGCAGCACCGGGAATTAGTGTTTTATCTGATTATCAATATATTCCAGCTCTACATCCTACATCTTACTTTTTCCTGGAAATATGTTAATCCCTTTCTCTAGAAACCTGTACTTTGTGTTAGAAGGTTTTATGTTCTAATAGTTGTCTTGCTCTAGTGGCTTGATGGTGATGTGTCCTCTGCCAGCCTCTTCTCACCTGTTTACCCTCCCCTTTCCAAAGGCAACTAGTCAGCTTGCTTTTATTATTCATTTTGACCTTTTCCATTATTCTTGGTGGGACATGGTGTAGCATCTTCTCGTCACTGATGAGAAGAAAAATTACTGATTTTAAGAAGGAACTACTTTGAGACCTTCCTGTAGGTGCTTCAGAGTGTCCTGTTCCGATAAAGCTGGCATTGGCATGGACTTTCTGATTGAACTACAATAGAAGCCATGATTGCAGCTGTCCTGGAAATAGGCATGGTAGTATTGCCCCATTTTGTCTATGTAAGTGTAATTATATATACCTCCGATTGTGAAGGCAGATCACAGTTCAGAGTGGAACAAAATAATTACATAATTTGACTCTTGCTTTTTATTATTTTTTCATTATCTGTGCTTGTGTTGTTGAGATTTATCACATTCACTGATTCTTGCAGCAGTAAGCATGGCTTTAATTGACATTGGCAAAGTGTATCCAAATATTTTGAAAATTGCTAAGCATTCTCTCATTTAGAGTTGCTGGTTTTTAGTTTTAAACGAGCTGAAACTTAAGTTTACCAAATGTTTTATGGCATTTACTTTTTGAATTTTTATCTTTAAAAGTCTCAGATTGGATTTTCAGTCTTCTGCAACAAGTTCATAATTAAGATGAAAGGTTATTTTCCCCGCCTGCTGAAAGTAAATGACTAATTTGGTTTTTGGATGCTTGTTCACAAGTCTAATGTGCTGAATCTTTAGCAGTAGGTCCATTTACTGAAGCTTTCTGAACACTGTTTTATATATATGTAATAGTAATGACATGATGCTCCTAGGTTTGAGTCCCAGCTCATTAAGTGGATGCCTTGGAATCCTAGCTGGGCTATTAATTTTTCATGTATTTATACAGTAATAAATGATTAATGTGTGTTCCTGCACTTGAGTCTAGGATTTTGAAATGGGAAATAACAGGTGACACAGCATGCTTTCAACTGTGAAAATGTTTCCCAGGGGAACACTGAAACCTGAAAGAGTGAGCAGAACAAAAATGAAGAGTTAAATTAAAGAAAATGCTTTAGGTTCTTGTCATTTGAAGACATAACAAATATTTTAACTTCCCATGAACATTATATTGTTACCTACAGATGTAAGAAAACCTAGATATTTAATGTCATCTCAGATGAGATACTTCAACCTTAAGTGTAGGTGGGGGTTATTTATTTACTTACTTATTGAGTCTTTGCATTCAAATGAGGTTCAATGGGTATTCATTTAGTTGGTAGCAGGAGAGTTACTTTGCCAGTAGTTCCCTGCTGGGACTTATTTTAGCAGTAGTTCTCTGCTCCCATCGCCTTTATGGAGATGCTGTTAGGTCGGTCTGGCAGCTGGGATGGTGCAGGGCAGCAGCAGTAAGAGCTATGTCTAAGTTTGGTTTGCTTGCAGGCTTCTTGAGGCGTGGACCATGAAATAGTACAGGGCTAGAAGCCAAAGAAAATAAAAGAGGTAGTGAAGACTGGAATGCACTCGGGGATGCTTTGTGTCCTTGTACCATTTCTTTTCCACTGCTGGTGGCAGTTTAAAGTCATTAATTTCAGAGATGTGTGTGACATGTATGACTAATGCAAAGGGCACAATATAAAAGAAGCACATACTTCTTCTGGAGTGGAGCCTCTTTGCAGCTCTGTTTGTCTGTTGGAGCCAACAACAGTCGGGATGGCAACTTGGTAGCATGATACTTCCTAAAACTGAATTATATAGGTAGTGTAAGAGGTTCACAGACTTGCTTTCCCTCACAAAGGCTTCCTTTCTTCTGAGGGTTTCTCAGGAGATGCAGCTTCCTTCTTCTCCTGCTTAGTTCTCTTCCGCTTAGGAGTTCTCTTCCGCTTAGGAGTTCTCTTCTGCTTAGGATTTCTCTTCTGCTTATGTCTCCAGTGAACTTTCTGGGAGTACCTGAATTGTGGCTGTAGCACAGAGTAGTTCCCTGCACATAGATGTGCATAAATGTGTCTTATACTACCTTTGTATTAAATACATCTACTCTAAATAAGTACCAAAAATGTTTCTGTTACCTTCTTATATTTCATTGGACTGAACTTCAGTATCACGGAATGATCGAAGTTGCAAGGAACCACTGGAGATTGTCTTGTCCAACCCCCTGCTCAGGCAGGACCACTTAGAGCTGGTTGCCTCAGGACTGTGTCCAGTCAGGTTTTGAGTATTTCCAGGGATGCAGACTCCATCATCTCTTCGTGTGAATGAAATCTAATTTTCCCTTTTAGGGTGCTTCAGTACTAGTGGAGTATTTAGGGAACATCTGGATCAGTAATGCTTTCTTCGATAGTTACAGTACATCCCAAATTTGATGCATTGTAAGAGTGCCATGAAATTTTATTCATAAACAGTGTGGCAATCTACTGAATATAAGATGTTGAACTCTGTTTCCTGGCTGTGGGAGAGGGTTCAGTGGATGGGTGGGGTGCCACCATTACAGGGTGTGTGAAGGGCTCAGCACTTCCACAAGGCAGTGAGGAAGGTGAGGAAGCTGTATAAAGGACATGTGGATCTCCCCGTGCTCTCTCCCCCCATCTCTGGGGCTGCATTACTCTCTTCCCATCCCCAGCCTTCTCTCTCAAGACCCACAAGTGTCCTGACTTCCAGTGTCCACTCCTGGTCCTATGCAGATGTGGCTGATAGAAGTCGGTCCAGGAGAAGCACCCACAGCCAGCTGTGGACTTGGGGAACCTTGAGCAGCTCTGCTCTACTCACAGGGTACTAAACCCCTGTTAGCCCCGCATGACATAGTGTGCCAAGAGTACAGCCCACAGATCTGGAAAGCTTCCAAGTACATTTTCTCCTCCTCTTCCTTTCTCTCCTGATCTTTGCCAGATTTGTGGGCTTAGGCTATAGAAAGAAGTTGAAGAATTGCTTGGGGTTTGCTTATCTGCTTCAGCAAGGCCCTTGGAAGCAAGTGCACCTAGAGATGCCTTGGTGTAGATCACAGGATGGTTTTGCTTTCTGGAAGTGGAGAGCTGGGGAGCTGTCATGAGATACTGCTTCTGACCTGCACGGAAAGCTTTTGGGCCATCTTGCTACTTAATTTCTCCATGCTGCAGTTTCCCAACCTATAAAGCAGGTGTGGACAAGCTTATATCAGCAAGGATTTTCTGAGATCGAATTTTTTTTAAGGCTGGTAAGCTGTTTTGGGATCCTCATAGTGAAATTATGGTATAAAGGGCAAATAAATAATTGTCATTTGATCACTTTATTTTCCATGGCAACTTAGTTTTAGGCTAAGTAAACTTCAAAGCTGATTTGTCACTAGGAAATAAAAGATGACTGAAACCTAAGGAAGTTATTGAGCCAAGTTGTGATGAATTAACTAAATTAGTGTCAAGTAATGGCAACATTCACCCATTTGCAATTACTTCTTTACAAACACGAGGAGTTGTGATATTAGTCTTGAAAGTAGGATTTTTGCCAAAGAATCACTTTGCACTATTTTCGTTTCTTTATGGGAAAATAGCTAGTGCCCCAAAGTGTGATGAAAATGCATATTATTGATAGGTAAAATACCACAAAATGAAATTGAGTAAAAATTTTAATATGCAGGTTTTATTCTCTCATATTCATACCCTTTCCCTTTACAAACAGAATAAAAATACAGACCTACCAGTCATGCATATAAAATTAATTTCTACTGTGGGAAATCTGCCTTTTTTGAGTATTCTTTGAGGTTTAGTCTCCAAGTCATTAATGAGGTCTTGCCTCAGTGATATGCAGGTATGTGTTGACTGAATGTTTTGCTGGTATTGTGTACAGCCAAAATTGAAAATGCAATAAGTAAATACTCTGGTGCAAGGAATAAAATCATTACAAAAATTCTAGTGGAAGTTAAGGAGTTGTCTTTTCCTGGAAAATAATACGAGGTTCCTGGTAACGGAAGATTTCC
>NW_009694945.1:75193-118540 GCF_000703405.1 Apaloderma vittatum
TAATTTGACCTATCAGTATATAAGATTAGCTTGTTTGAGACAGGTGATTAAGTCTCTGATTTCATTTCAGTTGGGAGAAGAAAAAGGCTGTGCAGCAAAGCTCAAGGAACCATCTTCTGGTGCACTGTGCATGGGCATTGGTTTTCAATCAGTTTTTTTGCTGCAGCATGTGCCCCTGCTTCTTCATTGATGTGCTGGAGGAAAGCCGGGTGTGTGAGGAATGTAACAGCTTTCCATTGGGGTTTTAGTAAATATTTTTGTTTTCAGCTGCAATATGAGTAAATGCAAGCTTCCGGTACAAATTTCTGGTAAGGATTTGCAATCAGATGAAGGCTGCTGTGTATATTCTTTTCTGTCTAACAGCTGGTGCAAGAATGAGAAGCAAGGTGTTGATATCGGCATGTCAGCTTAGTATTCAGGGGGCAAGAAGTGTGTAGAGCCTGCAAGAACTGGCTCTTGGGCACAGAATCTCTGATGATATTACTATAGATGTCATTTTATGGTACTGCTTAACAGGATTTTTCATAGAGAAGTCTGTGTGTGCAAATACTAAGATTCAGTTTTTATTGATTGCTTATTGTATGGAAGTAGTATTGAATGCTATATGATCAGACAATTTAAAAACTAAATGGATAGTTCAAGAAGAAATTAGGTGGTGCATGCATCAGGAAAATAAATGTTAATAACTCTTTGTAGATGAGCTTTAAACAGCTTCTGCTCTTCTGAGTATTTGCACATTATATCTTAGTGCCAGACAAATGTATTTTGTATTTGCTATTTCTCCATTATTACTATTATTATGTGATTATACAAAAAGCTGTCTGAATTTTGTACCCTCTGACTTTGCTGCCAGCTCTCTTTTAATTAATTCTGTCATCTCTATTGTACATTGCTTGACTAGGGACTTCTCAGGAAGTCACTGTTGTAGCCTTTCAGTATTTCTCATTGCCCTCTCCTGGCATCTCCTACAGATGACAGTGATGCTGTACCTGTAAGAAGTTTTCAGGGTTATTTTTCCACTGACAGAGGAAATAATGGCTGTAATAATGCTGTATTTAGACTTCATGGTGATAGGCACAGTCAGAACTTTAGTGTTAGTTTTGCCTCTTAACCTCTATGGATAGGGCCTATATCTGTGTTACAGATTAATTCCCAGAGCTAATTAAGCCTCATGAAACATGTTTTTCAAGTCTGGCAAAACTGCTGCAAGTGGAGATGGAATTGCATCGGCTGAGTGGCTTAGCTGAAACTTATGAAGCATCCAGCGCCTGTGATCATGCTGTCTTTTGTGGTTTGGGAGCAGATTTATTCCTATTTTTCAGAAAAGTGGCTGTAAGAAAGCAATATGCATTTGGTGAATAATTCTTATTCCTCAAGGTGGTGGGATGGCAGTGGCTCATGACAACGAATATTCAAGTGTGGATCAGAGTCCATGCCTGGAAGCTTCCAGAGGTTTGAAAAACAGGTCTATCAAAAGATTCATGTCCCATTTGACTCCTATGGCTTTCCCTTTCCAAACAAGCCAGTTGGGAGTATAAATGTTAAGACGTTCATTCTAATAACCCTCTCTTGAAGCATCAACAAGATTTGCATAGCCTCCGCTATATATGTTACATTAGTTTTGAAGAGTACACAGGTAGCTATCAGCAGGTAGGCATTTGATAGTACTTGGAGACTAATTGCTTAAAAATGACTTCACATCATCCGTGAAAAACACTAATAATTAATTTAGCCAAAAGCTCAATGCACATGATCCTTCAAAACTGTCTAATGACTCAAGGCTTTCTTTGAATTTAAACTGTCTTTTTCTTTATATAGATAAGAATCTGAGATAATATGTTAGTCTTGCATAATTGCTTTATTACAAGCAATTTTTTTCTGAAGGATGTTGTTTTCTTTTGTTACTTCATCTTTCAGGGTAATTCTATTTCTGCTGTTATGTAGAAACTGATTTAGAGGGTTTTTCTTATGACATTCACAAGACACTAGTTTGTACAGACTAAAGAAAAAGCCTTAATTTACTGATTCTGAGAAGGTATTACTAATTTCAGATGTTGATGCAATCTTTCCTCATAGTCTTGTATTAAGTCAAAACTGAATATGTTTTCAGATGAAATCTGCAAGATCTGCTGCCCTTGATTTCAGACCACAGACAACAGTGCTGAGCCACCTCAGCTCATCTCACTAATGAGCATCTCCTTATGAACACACTTTGCTTTACTTTGCACTCTGAGCAAGAAGGTTTAAGAGGACTTTGAAGAATCTCGGCTAGCACTGGTTTTGACTCCTGCTTGCTTTGGTATAAGGTAGCATCAACTTTCATATTTAAACTGAGGTTCTTGAGTTGCTAATGTGAAACAAAACGAAGAACCATATTCCCATGCTGAATTTTAACCCTGGGAGTCTGTAGAGTCCCTTTATAATGTGTGGAGATAAGGTGATATCTCTGCTAGGAAATAATGTGTTCTTTCTTCCTCTGCTCACTTTCTTCTGGGAGAAACTTTAGTCTCTGTCTGTTGAGAATAGAGTAAAACTCATGAGATTGCTCTCTAAGGCAAGTTCACAGAATCATAGAATGTGTTGGGTTGGAAGCGACCTTTAAAAGTCATCTAGTCCAACTCCCCTGCAATGAGCAGGGACATTTTTAACTGGATCACGTCGCTCAGAGCCCCATCAAGCCTGGCCTTGAGTATTTCCAGGGATGAGACCTCCATCACCTCCCTGGGCAACCTGTTCCAGGGTTTCACCGCCCTCATAGTAAAGAACTTCCTAACATCTAATCTAAATCGATTGCCGTTTGTCCTATTGCTGCACGCCCATGTAAACAGTCCCTCCGCAGCTTTCCTGTAGGTCCCTTCAGGTACTAGAAAGGTGCGATAAGATCTCCTTGGGGCCTTCTCTTCTCCAGGCTGAACAGCCCCAACTCTCTCAGCCTGTCCTCAAAGGAGAGGTGTTCCAGCCCTTTAAATGTTTTTGTGACCCTCCTCTGGTCCTCCAACAGGTCCACATCCTTCTTGTGTTGAGGGCTCCAGAACGAGAGTTCTTTAGGATGTTTCCCAAAGTGTTGCTTAATAATGAAGAATAAAACATATATAAGAGAATACTTTGGATAGCACTACGCCAAATCTGCATGCTGAATGTATACCTGCATGCTTATTGTTGTATTGTAAATGCAACACACTTACTCTGACAGAAATTGCTGTGCATTAAACAATGGTATTGCTACCATTTAGAAAAATTGAATAAATGAACAGCCAACCTATCTTTTCTTATACAGGCCTCAACACAGATTAAAATAAACCTCTCTAGAATAGGTTTTATCAAAAGCAGAAAATGGAATTTTTTGAGGTCTCTAAAATAACTTGACAGTAGAATAACCAGTTGTAATCTGAGGAATTTATGTCCAAAACTTGCATATTAGCAGAAGGACATGGGAATCTCTACTACAAAAATTTCCGATACTTTTTTGCCCTTAAAAAAAAAAAAGAAAAAAAAATCAATACGGTAGTTTAATGTGCACTGAATTATCCATACAGTCATATTAAGCAGTGAAGACTTGGCTTCTCATCATACAATTTCAATAATTACTGATTTTTTTCCTGAGAAAGCAATGTTTTGCAGCCCAGAGTTATGTTGTATATTTCATTATTTTTCCCTGTCATATATAAAACTGCATAATATTGCCAATGTATTCCAGGTTCTTCACCTCAAGCAAAAGATGTAGTTTCAAATTAGATTTCTGAGAAAGAAGCTAAGACTTCTGTATTACCAGGGGGTTTCATATAGCATTTCATTAATAAGGAAAGAGAATGTATAATGACACATTGCATTAATTTGGCATAATTGCATTACTTAGCGGTGATGCACCTGGAGCTCATCTAAAACACGTGTTAATTAAAGTTTCATAACTCTAGAAATTAGGAAGTTTTTACCTTTCCTAGAACTGATATTAGAAACAGAAAAAAATTAAATTGTCCCGAAAATAAATTAGATCACATGAAGTGAAAGTTTCCCAGGAAAAATATTTCTATTCAAATGCTTCTAATTGAAAGCCCTGAACTTCTTGAAGTAGTCTTGCCATGATGAGTTAGTTGACAGATGTCAAAGGTTATAAACAATATAATCAAAATCCTTACTAAACACTTTATAGCTTTTTTTTTTTTTACATTTTGTCATCAAAATAGTAACGCATGTATCATGGAAAATTTTTTTAATTTGCATGAATAAGTTTGTCTGGATTGTGAGTGCATCATGCCATGGATAAAGAGACATATGAATTTACTCTGTACAGATCAGTTTTGGGCAGGTTTCTCAATGTTTTTTTTTCCCATAGATAATGGAAAGTAGAGTGGGTATAATACTGTAAATAAGCATTCACAAAAACTCAGTTTGAGTGCATTTTTTGTGGATGGTGGATAGAAGCCAGGAAAGTATTACACTTTTTCTCTTTTCACAAGAAGTAATATGTTATGATTTAGTCTTCCAATTGGAGTAACAGCCCTAAGTTGTGTGTTGTGCAGTACATGCCTAATCTCTCTTCTCTCCACTGCTCTGAGCTGGATAATGAACAAGTTATTCTTCATTCCTGTAGCTGCCAAATATGCCAGGGATTAACGTCTAGCAATAAGTACCCACATTTCCTTCAGTGCTAATGTGCCAGCTTTCAAACTTTGAAATGCCAGATACATTGATGTTTGAAGCTGTTGGTTGTTGTTGTTCTGATGTTGGAGTAAAAGAGGGCTGGAGCACCTCTGCTATGAGAACAGGCTGAGGGAGCTGGAATTGTTCAGCCTGGAAAAGAGAAGGCTCTGGGGTGACCTTATAACTGCCTTCAGTACGTGAAAGGAAACCTACAGGAAGGCTGGAGAGGGACTTTTTACGAGAATGCTCAGCGATAGAAAAAGGGGAAATGGATTTAAATTGAAGGACAATAGGTTTAAATTGGATCTTAGGCAGAAATTCTTCAGTACAAGGGTGGCAAGACTCTGCAATAGATAGCCCAGACATGCTGTGGATGCCCTCTCACTGGAGATTTTCAAGGCCAGACTGGATGAGGCCTTGAGCAACCTGGTCTAGTTAAGGGCATCCCTGTCCATGGCAGGGGGGGTGGGATTAGATGATCTCTAAGGTCCCATCCAAACTAAGCCGTTCTTTGATTCTATGGAATGAGGAGGGGTTGTCTGCACCGCTCTGAACCAGCAGGAGGGTTCATTGACTTGACCACAGTGGAGGTGGCAGCTCTCCATCTGCCTCAACCCCTCTTGGTCTGCCTCGGCTCAGGCTCCTTTCCCTGAAGCAGCAGTGTTGGGTGTGAGACTGTTCTTTTGTTTGGGCTTTGTGCTCCTTATTTGTGGGTTTTTATTTAAAATATTTAGCATGAAATTATAGTGTTTTCCTTGAAATTACAGTATTTTTTGACTGGTTTCTCTTAGCAACTTCAGTATGGCAAAAATGCAACATGGTACATTTGAGTAAAAGAGGTAATGTAGCACACATCAGAATAAATAATATTTTTGATAAAAAAGAAATTAAAAATGCTTGATATTCAGCTAAAAGGTGCTGCACTGTCTTAATCAATACAGTGCTCTTTTCATTTTTGTGCAACATTACATTGATCAATTCAAATTTAGTGAAAAATAGGGAAGAATAGGTGCAGACTGAAGCCATTTTTTCAGCTGTGCAGTTGTTAAATTTTAACCCAGATCTGAAGCAAAGACTGCCCTGTTTCCCACAGATCCATGCTGATCTACCTTAACAAAGTCTTGAAACATCGTATCTTCTTTTTTTTTTTTTTTAAGCCATCATGGATCACGTACTAAAATTTGTGAACTAATTAACTAATTTGATCTTTTGATTTGACTTCTTGCACATTTAAAAAATTTACATTCATTGATTTCTTCATTGAGACTGTATTTTCTGGTTTAATTCCAGATTTGATTTTATGTCTTGAAGTGAAAGTGATTCCCCTGGCTAATTATCTGTTTCATAATGATGAAAATGTGTTCCCCATTTTTCATTTTAATTCATCTAGCTATCATTTCCAGTCAATGACTCTCTTTACACTGTCTTCTGAGTAGATAGTGATCTGCCACCAGAAGTTTCTCCGGGAATGCATTTGTAGATTTAAAAAGGAGAGAAAGAAAGCTATGGGACCTGCTACTGCTTTATGTCTGCATAAATCGATCTTCTTCTGGTTTTCATTTTAAACATAAGAAGATATCTGGTATAATGTGAAATAATGAGGTGCCTTAGAACTTCTGCAGTTCTTGTAAGTGATTATTTCGTTAACATTTTTTTGTTTTCTCTGAGGTGCATCTATGCTAAAGGTTATGGCACCTGCTACCCTAAAGCCCTATGGCAGGTGTCAGGGATGCATGCAAAGGGGTTCAACAATTTTTCTTCCACTATATACCTCTCCTTTCTGTTACTGATGCCACTGTAAAGAGTTTAGTCCCAGCTAAACCAAATAAATCCTGCTGTCTGATAAAAAAAGAAATGAAGAATGCAGTGCCTGAAGGAATATTTCAGCTTGTCATTCCTTTCCAAGGAAAAATGTCTCCTTGTTTTATTACTACTCCAAGAAAGGAGAAGAATACAGAATGCCCAAGATTAATATCTCTTCTGGTGCATCATTCAATCGTTTCTTTTAACTTAGAAATAAAAATTTTGCTGATGGTATTTCATGCTTGCACTGCTTCCTTTCTGTGCAGCATCTCTCCATGAATTCATGCAACTCAGGACAGCAGCTAAATATGGGGCTGCAGGCTGGCAGGGGGTGGAGCTTGATCCATCTTAGATATGCTTCAGGTATCATTTTCAGAATAAAGGTGAGTTTTGGAATAGAAGGTTTTAAAACGTCTCTGTTAGGACTGTATATATCTGCTTAGGGAAAAATAAAGACTCTCCAAACTGCTTTTATAATAAAGCAGCCACCTTTTCTAAGTGCTCAATAGGTAATTGATTCAAGGGCTTCAAGCATGTATGTACCTTTTTGGAAAGTAATACAGTGATGTGGCTATATTTTATATGGTTTGGTACCATTATAACTGGACTTCTGATCTTCTAACCAGCAAACTGAAGGATGAAAGCATCAAAAGATATATCTGGAAATATACATGTTTCATCCAGTATGAGACAAATTATCCTTATCTTAAGGCAGGCTCTCAAAGAGAAAATTACAGATGCAACACTGTACTTCAGTGCCCTTGTATTTGTGAAAACATTTCTGCAGGCAGTCAAGGAAAGGGTAGGTCTGTGCTCCCTGGAAGATGTTTGGGGTGGATTTGTTTAGTTTGTGCGTTTGTTTTAATGAGGAATTAAAACCTTTGCACCTAGTTATTTACTTTCCGCCCCTAGAGAGTACATGTCCAGGCTGTGCTGCATCACCTCTTGTGTCCCACACACGTATTATGACTTGCCAGAGGCTATGTGTGCATGGCCACTGCAAAGGGAGGTCACTGTTGGTGCCATTCTGCTGTCACCAGGACCTGTGATACCCCTTCTTGCTAGATATAAATCAAGTGTGTTCTTCAGCTTCGGGGAGCTTTCAAAACTGCATGACTAGACATCTCAAAAATATGATCGAGTGGCCGCTATGAAGACTGTCCTTGTGGGATTAAGGTATCATTTGTTGCTCCTTATTGCCAAGCAAGGTTAAAAAATGGATAATTCATCTGTTCTGTTATAGCACACAGTTTCAGAGTGTTAAGAAAATGAACCCTGAAAGAACGACACTTAGCAACAGCTGAAATAAATTTTGAAGTAATCTTTCCTGATGCTGTTAAAATCATCAGCTTCAGGCTTTTTCTTGAGGCTCCTCTGAATCTACCAGTGATGCTTGATCCTGCAGCATGGGGCTAGCTGGCACCCATGATTCAGGGAGAGCCAGTGGCACCTGCCCTTGGGGAACTGATGTGTGGGACAGTGTCCCACTGGCCTCACCAGTCACCCCTGCTCCCAGGGTTTTGCTGTACTGCTGGATTTGGGAGTGAAACAATAACCTTCACAATAATGCCTCAGAAAATGGACCTGGATGTCTCACAGTCATTAGGACATAAATTATTAACATGCCTAAGTAGGGACCTTAACTGAGCTTGGAGTTTCCCAGATTTTGAGTTAGTTTACTTGGAATTTACTTTACATCCCTTTCTGTACAAATGGAGGAATGAAAGGATACACCTGTCTATCCCCTTCCCTCCCCCGCCCCTTACCTTCTCCCTAATTAACTTTGGTCCAGTGAGTTTAAACTAATTAGATTATCTGAGTTGGTGCTGAGGAAGCAGGGCAACATTTCTTATGCATTGAATTCAGTGAAGGTACAAATTGGATACTTTTTTCTGGCAGAAGCTGTTTTCTTGCTTTTTCATATGCTAATAGAAGGTTTAAGCTTCTCTCCTCTGCCTAGTGCTTCCAGGTAAACGAATTAAAAAAAAAAAAATTTAGCTGGTCTAGCCTTGGTAGGTGCAGTATGCATTCAGGCAGATGTCGTAACAGCTGATAATACTCAATTTTTTTCTTAGGAATGTATGGGATGAAATGTAGTCTGATAGTAAAACCAATGATACTTGGAACGAGTGTTGAGATTTCACCTCACTGACCTTTTTGGGACTCAAGCTGCTTGTTGTGTTCCTGAAGCAGTCCGTTTTCATTCCTGGTATTTGTTTTGCTTATGCATCTTATGTGTTTACTTACAAGGTAAAAAAAGTTACTGGACTCAACATGTTATAATAAAAAGTGAGCACAGTTAGCCTTGTTAACTGGCTCCCTTGCAACGATTTTTGCCATGTTTTGCTTGTTTCTCAACTGCAGATTAAACTGGTGTCCTATTTTTCCTGTGTAGCTGAGTGCTTAGACTAAATAAGCAGTAGCATTTCCCAGCTGAATGTAACTATGAGGAGGCATGCAACAACCTAGAGTAATTCATGGACATTCTTACTTGCATCAAGTTCAATAAACTTGCTCTGATTAAAGAAGTGAAAATTAGGTCTCTGGTTGTTTTGTCGATGGAAGATAGAGCCACATTTCTCTTGGGGTGCTGGCAGGCCTGTAGTGATTCGATTATTTTCTCTGGTGGTTGCCTGCATGTGGTTCTGCAGCAGACAATGTACTAAAGTATGAGTTGTCTTTAGAAAGATTATATTGGTAAAATCTCAGGATCAATAAGGCATATAAATTCATGCAAACCTTGATCTATATTTACTGTGTGATACTTTGAAAATATTTGAATACCGTCTTTGGCTTAATCTTACAGGTACCACTTGGTAAATACGACGTGTGATTTTATGATTAAATTCAGCTTAACAGATTCTCAACTGAACTTTTTCATATGGAATATGTTACTGTCATATTTAAGATGTATTTTGTCTACTTGAAAGGTGTTGGAACAACGTTTGAGGTTTCCTCATCCTGTGAAGTGAGACACAGAATGAAGATCAGCTTATTTTTTATTACGACTAAGTAATACCTCACGATGCCATTTTCATCTAGAATTTTTCCTCTTTTTCTTATCCTGGAGTTTCACTGGCTTTCATGTTCTGTTTCCCAGTCAGCTTATTGGGAAGACAAGCCCTGAATTATGTTTTCTAGCCCTCTACCCCACCCCTCTCAGCACCTGATGCTCTGTAGGAACAGTAAGGAGAGATTTCTTATGGAATGAGCTTTGATAATGTATGTGTGTTTATGTGTACACTTCTACATGTTTGGGGGAGGCAGGTGAAAGAGGATATGATAAAGTGATCTGGAGCCACCATTTCTCCCAGTCAGGGACCAAAGGACACTGCCAATTTATCTCTAAAAGGCTATTTAGATTTTCTGAAATCACATTTTATCTCTTCTAGATGATGAAGCAGACCCTGATGAACTCTTCCACAGATGACTCAGGACCTAGAATAATTTGATAAAGTCTGATTTGAGAATGAAGCTCCTGTAGCTTAAGTCCTTTTTTAGGGAGGAAGCAGTCCAACTGTTTCCATCTTACCTCCAACAGCTCTGGCACCTCTGTGAAGGGGAGCACTTCTTAGAGAAGGTGTAGCTTGGAGGACAGATACGAAATTGGTTTGTGAGTAATGAGATTCAATCCGGAGAGGGAATAAATGAATTGTGGAGGCAGGTGTGGAAGGTGATGAGGAATTCTGGCTGGTGAGAGGGGTGCAGCTTGTGAGTGAATTGGGCCTGGAGAAGGACGATGGACAGTGTCCACAGGACGCTCCCCAAGAAAGCAGAGCATGGTGAAATGAATGCGTGCCTGGCTCCTGCTGTGTGAGGAGTCAGTAGGAGAGAAGAACAGGAGTCAGATACTATTAATGTGGCAAGGGGGGAGAAATAGGTTTAAATAAAACTTACTGAGAAAATTATCAAAACAGCTAAGATTACAGTAGGAGGAGCTTCGTAAAGCACATAAACAGAGCAAGACTGTGCCTGCAGGCCTGTGCTTGTATTTAGTGGAAGAGTTTAGCTTCAGAGCCTTGGGCGGTTCTAGGGGAAGAGTTGTGCCTTGCAACTGATGTGCCTTTTCCCTGCTCATCCCCCATTGCTGCTGCCTCACAAGGGAAGGGACCGCACTTCCCTGCCGAGCGTGGGGTGGTGCATAGATGGCCTCTGTTCCCGACTGCTGCTGCCGGTCACTGCTTCACAGCCCTCAAAGCCAGCTTCAATAAGGGGGAAAGGAGGACTGAGCTCGCTGGCTCCTCAGAATTCATGATAGTCAAGCTACAGGATGAAGGAGGAAGAAGGAAGGTGGGTGAGGGAGACCAGAAATACACTCAAGGATCATCGTGTTATGTGTCTATGCAACTGCAAATTGTTTTGTGCACTGAGCGAGTAACGGAAGACGTAGAGGGGTGGCAAGGGAAATTTGATGTCAGATGGAGTTTGCATTGTTTGAATGGAGAAAGACCTGTTTTATGACTCCGTGCGCAGCAAAGCACGAGGTGAATATGCCAGTAAACTGAGAAGCGCCTTCCTCCTCAACAGACAGTAAATATTAATGAAGATACAGGTGGCGCACACAGAGATGCATACACAGAAGAAAATTTAAAAGGAAGTAGAGCAGCTATAAAAAGCCAACCCTGGAAGAGTGTGATGGCTGCCTTCACGGAGTTTTTTTGGCAGGGGGAAGGTGGAGGAGAACACAAGAGCAGCAAAAACAAAGGAAAATCACAACAGGGTTTTATAAACTCCAGAGGAACTGGGAGACATGCCTGAAGGGAAGCGAGCAGCATCCTCTTTTTAACTGATAAAAGGGAATGTGCAGTAACAAGCAATATGGAGGTTTGATCTCTTTGCTAGTGACATTTTTGTGATTGATTTAGGGCAGTCCTTGTGCAGAAGCTGTAACAGGCCGTGTTAGGTCTGGCTATGGCATCTCATAGGGAGGCAGACACTGAGAGCTGGCAGAAAGGGAACAGGTTTTGCCATGGTAAAGACAGCTCAAAACTCACTAATGGGGCTCAGGGCTGTATGTCAAGGACAGCAGACACTTCAGTTCAGCGACTGCTCCGTGCTTAAGGACAAATGCCTAAACCTCAAGGCCTTGACAGAGGATGATGATCCAGAGACCACAGCTGGGTGGGAGGCGTTTTGGTTTAATTTCAACCCAAACCTGCCAAATGCAAACTCATTGTTTGTCTTTTATGTGGAGGAAAGTTGAGGTCACTTAAGTGAAGCTCTTGTGCTTTCAGGGCAAAGCTAAACCTTCCCACTTGTGCCCCACACTTCTTTCCTGATGTCAGCTGGGGATCAGGCTGTGCCTCCCATGGCTCTTGTCACCTTGTAGGGCTTGTGGCAGGGGAGTGTTTGCTCAGCCTGTTGAAGGAGGGGGGGAGAGGTTTGGAGGACCATCATGATTTGCTCTTCCTGGAATCAGATTGTTGGGAGTTGGCTGTTCTCAAGGCTGCATCAGAAGGATGCAACCGAAGGAAGGCTATTGCCAACTGTGCTGTGTTTCATGGCAGGTGGTGGTCAGGGCACTGAGAAATTAGAGCAGAGAACCTGCAGTTCTGCAGCCATTCAAAGCTGTCAGCGGAAAGTGTGCTCTGAGGATTGAGTTACTTCTTAAAGGCATGACTGCACAGGTTACCTGTTTCAGAAGGGTGGTTCTTTTGGTCACCAGGGCTCTTGGAGTCATCATTGCCTCTTGATGTGGCAGTGGAATGCAGGAATAACACAAGCTGTTGCTAAACAGCACCCAACTACAAGACTATATTTTTCATGCTTAATAAAGTCCTTAATGAAGGACTCTTACATTGCTTACATTTTAGCTATTTAAATTTTGCACTCATTACAAACTATATCTTTGAAAAAATCTTTGGTGTTACCATTGTGACTGACTGGCAAAACATATAAAAAGTTATGTCTGGATATGAGTCAGAAGTTAACCTAGATGCCAAGTTTTGAGATCTAGATTTTAACCTATGTCTGGGGGAGGATCACATCAAGTTGCCACTATCCAATACAACAAGAGCTGATATGCTTTACTCTTTGAATCCTGCTGTGTAGTTCACCCAGACAGAAGAAACTTAAAAGCCTCTGCCTTGGCATCTGAAAAGAAATCGAGGTATCAGTTTGAACAGGAGCCGAAGAGAACAGCTGTAACAAGTCTGCTACAGGGAAACGAATGAGGGTCCATGGGGATTTACAAAAGAAGTAGGCATGAATAGTTTCTTTAAAAAGTTATACTTTAAAGGGTAAGATACAGAAAAAATCACAACTTAAGAGGGGCAGGGATCTTCCTTGTATGTCAAGGTAGCTTGTGTTTTGCTACCACATAGCACAGAAGACTGACTAGCAAGGACTCTTTGGCAGCGAGGTACTTGGTTACACAGCGACTCAATGTGTGTCTTGGATGAAGTCGAGCCTTGTGCAACATACGCTGAAAAGAAGAGGTGGTGCAGACTTATGAATGTGACTTACTTCTCTTCCAGTTTGATTCTGTCCGTATTTTTCTATTGCTGGTTAAGCAATGCAGCATTTGGACTTTCTGATGCTGTTCTACTATGTACTTGAAATTGTATGCCTTCTGTTAAAACTGTTGTTAGACCCCTTGCAGCTTTTAGGAAAAGGAGCAACATGTTTCATTTGGAAAGATTGTTGTTTTAAAATAAGTTTGTGATTTGGGGCAGTAGATATTTTTTTTTTAAATGTGGTAAGACTCAATAAGGAAGAGCAATTAAAAGTTTGTCAGATCTCTTATTAATAGCACTAGTTTAAAAGTTACTATTCAAGTCCTCTTCTGCCATGGCATTTTGTAGTTATACAATTTTCTTCTCTGCTTTGAGTCCAGGAAACTTCTTTTTATATCAGAATGGAAGTTATCATAAAAAAGCAAAAATCCAGGAAGTTTAATAAAATCATAGGTCCTAGCTCTAAAGTAATGAAATTAGGAAGAAGAATGCCTAGGGTGGAAAGCTACAAACATATAGGAGAATTGAAGCATGTTGGGAAATCGAAGTACATTGAAAGATGTGTATTTGCAGTACAGGCATTGGTTGTGTGTATATATGTATTTACATGTTTCCGTTTTCTTTTTGCATGCAGCTAGATACTCTTATTCATCAGATGATCATAAGATGTTGAAAGAATTTAAAAAGATTGTGCAAACAGTATTTGACAGGTAAAGAGGTAAATAAATCATGTTTACATATTTTGGCAGGAATGTAACCTCATACACTGTCCTGTAAACTTGAAGGCATCCAAGTGTTTCTGTTAATGCCACAGTAGATCACGAAGACCAGTTTGAAAAACATTGCTTGCTGCCTACTTGTATTTCAAATATACCTACGTGTCTGCCTGCCCTGGCAGAGCTGATGAAAGGAAAGAATTGCCTTGTGGTGACTTTTAAGGAAGCGAGTTTGTTTTCTGAACTCTCTCTTAAATATTTACTTTTGGGGAGAAAAAAAAGAAGTATATTCTCACAGATATGTGTCTGTTTACCTGCTTAGCAATGAGCGTCCTTTTCATACATCAAGTACATCAACTTCTTGGCTTCGGGACAGAATCAACTCTGTTTAACCCGGCAGCAGAGTTCATGCTGTTACAATCCAACTTGACAGCCAGTAAATATTTACCATCCAAACCACCCTGTATTGTTTCTTTGTGCTGTCAGTTCTGCGGAGCCAATTTTACACTGGGTGAAATGCCCTTGCGGATGGCAGCATTGTTGGGCACGCGCTGCGCTCCAGGGCCTGCCCTCTGGGCACGTACATGTTGCGAGCTGCAGGAACCTCCCTGGTGGGGAAAACGAGGAGACCCTGTTGTGCCGTGATGTTCAGCAGCTCCGCCGAGTTATGTAGCCAGGTTTGTCGACAATCACACTCCAGGGACAAAAACCTGACCCCAGTGAAGTCAGTGGTAAAATTTCCACCACCCTAGATGAGATAAGAATTTCTCCCTATATCTTCAGTAATACAGTTGTGAAAGCTGTAGTTGTTATGCGTAAGTACTGTCCTCCAAACTGAATTTTTAAAACTAGTGTAGAATCATAGAATCATTGATGTTGAAAAAGACTTCTAAGTTCCTGTAGTCCAACCATATACCCAACACTACCATGCCCACTAAACCATGTTCCAAAGTGCCACGTCTACACATTTTTCAAGTCTTCCCGGGGTGACAACTCCACTACTTCCCCGGGCAGCCCATTCCAGTGCCTCACCACGTTTTCAGTAAAGAAATTTTTCCTAATATCTAATCTAAACCTCCCTAGTGCAACTTGACGCCATTTCCTCTTGTCCTATCATTAGTAACTTGCTGTCATTTGAGGACAGAATGTACGTCTCTTATTTGAATTCAAAATTAAAAAGACTAAATCTATCTAAATTTGTTCCTTTGTCAGGGTTGATGATAAATTGAAGATTTTAATGTATTATGGTATGACCTTTAAAATAAAATTAACTACATAATTCAGCAGTAGTGTATTTGCTTACATACTATTTTATTTAAAAAATGCCTAACTGCATCAAGTTACTTAAACTTAGCAGCAAGTTTATAAAACCTGGACCTAAGTAATTTTAAACTTAGATTTATCTCTCTAAATCATTGCAAGCAGGTTTTTAAGGATATTGTTACATCTAAAGTTTCAGGTGTACTTTGATAGGAATATTTAAAAATGCCACAATGAATAACTGCTGTTACTAGGCACTTTTTTTTTGCCCGTTTTATAAATAACTAGGCCCTTATGAACACATGTAACATTTCTGAATGTCTTCAAGTAAGCTGTCAAGTTCTGGCTCTGTGCTGCAGGAAATGGGTGGGAGAATTAATACATTGAAGAAATAAAAATAGCTCTATAGAGTATAATAGAGTTGTGGGTGATAAAATCAGCCTGTTGACCTCCTGCTAGGGCTAACACTTACCAGCAAAAGCTGTTCTTCATGAAGCAGCAGCACTTGGTAGCCATCCCAAGAGGCTCCAGCATCCTCCTGGAGCACCCCATGGCATCTGAGCCTCCTGAGATTGCCTCAGTGGCCAAAAACCTGGGGGCTGGCTACTACAGTGATCCAGAAGTGCATGCCCGTTGCCAAAGCAGCGCAGAGCTCAGCATCTGCCAGATCACTTGGCATTGGTCTTATTGCCAGGCAAGACTTTAGGCTAGCAGAAGAAATTTATTCTGGCGAGGAAATAATCCATTTCTAAATGGATTCACTGCGGTGGAGGCAAGAGTGCAAAAGGGTAAAAGTTCATGCCTGTGTGAGTCTCTCATCAAATTGAGTAAGGGTTTTCTCACTTGCTTCTATCTACAGTCACTGTCTAAAGTAAGATATGTTTGTGCAAGAAAAGAAAAATGAAAGGATTGCAGGGATGATTTGTTATCTAGTGATTTCTGTGAAAGAAGAGATTAAGTAATTTAATAATCACAGCTGGGGAAAAAGCTGGTTTGAATCAATAAGTACTTTTTCTCCAGGTTTTGCTGCTGCCCACTGTAAGGGACATGAGGAGGAGGCTGGGCCCAAGCCAACCTGGTTCTGACCATCGGTGTCCATTCTTCAGGTCATTTGTTCTTCTTCCCTGACTGAAATGGTCTCCTACAGCCTTCTGTGGGCATCCCAAGCTTCCTCTAGCCTGGCATGGATAATCCGTTCTGGCTCTTCTTCTGGCAGGGATTCACCCTTTGCTCCCAGCAGTAGAAGAGCAATTTCATTTACTCTCTGTTCCCAAAGGTTCCTGTATTCACTGTATTTCTTAATTTGTACATTCTCCATCACATTATCTGTTAGACAGCAGTATTAAACCTGTGTAAGTCCCAGAGTCCCTCTAATTTTCTGATTGCAGGGAAATTTCTGTTTTCTGCTGTAAGATCTTTAGGAAGCTGCTTGTCAGTGAGTCTAAGTAGGTTAGCTGAACCTGTTGTACTTCTGCCTGTATCATTTTCCTTAGCTATCACTTGCAGATAGCTGAGAGAGGTTTTTTTGGGACTTTCTAGTAGCTGTCACAGTGGCGATGTGGTTGCAGCTTGCCAGGACGTATGCAAGCATATGTACCCAAACTCCCACGACAGTATATAACCAAGGATTGGTCTAAATTGGAGGAGGAAAATTTTGTCTTACGGGTTCTTTTGTGTGTTGTTTAATTTTTAAGAACTTGTTGTTACAAGAAATTTATGAGTCCATTTACTCAAATATGTAACTAGGTGGCTTAATACAGTAAGATATTATGGATTTAGGTGGCTGGAGCCTTAGTATTCCAAAAGCTTTTTATGCAACAAGATCTCACACCTACGTTTTCTCCTCTGCCGAAAAGTACTATGTACCTTCAGGGTGCTTTTCAGGCGATGAATCAAATTAAGGAGAAAAATAGATTTTACATTACAAGTTTTTGATTCACAGATTTTTATCTTTAAAATTCACTGGGTTAGAGGAAAAATTGATATGAAAAGAACAAGGATATAGACCAAAAGATGACAAAGAATAGGATAAGCAAATTTCTCTGTCTTTTGTTTAATGATTAATGAAGTTCAAGTATATAAGTTTAACTCCAGGCAACTTGATTTGCAGTGTAATACCTTTTTTCATTATTATTATTGTTTTATGAGAAGCATGCTGAAATGCTTGGAGCAGAAGGTTGGAGTATGATGATCTCCTGAGGTCACTTCCAAATGGAGTTGTCCTGTGATCCTGTGACACATGCAGGTCAGGAGCCTTCTGGCAGAGTGTGAACGCTGCTGCCTTCGTGCTCCGCAAGAGCTTTTGCTGTTGATTGTGTAAGATGAAAATGGGCAGTGGGCCCACTGATTTTGGGCAGCTGGTATTAGAAATGACATTCAAGTTAAACTCTAAGCTGTGCTGCTAATCTTAAAGGCAAATAAAAGGAAATGATGTAACCATGTGAATTCACTTAGAAATATACTTTTTTGTTTTATGTTAGTGAAGCAGCTGTTCAAAACCATCAACAAAATGCGTGTGGCTACAGAGTATTGTAAACCATAAGTACCGGGGAAAAAAAGTGATTCTAAGATGATGGAGGTTAGTGTTACTGCTGCTCCTTGGCGTGGTATTCTTGGGCTTAAAGCTTGTCCAGGTTTTGTTTTTCTCTTGTCCAAGACCAGCTGTAACTGAGAAATTTCTTCCTTTGCAACTTTTCCCTTTTCAAGCTCCTTGCATGGAAAACATTGGTTTCCTTGGAATTTTAGGAAACTACAGCTTCTATTGGCACATGTGTTACCCAGTGGAGAATTCAGGAAACAAAGATTTAAAATTCATTCCTGAGCTTGTGTCCAGATCCAATGGCATGGGAAACTGGGTCTATCACTTACAGACAGATGTTTTACCCACCTTGTTCTAACCTCGCCTGTGGTATGGCCTGAGGTGCGTTGAAGGGACTAGGACTCTGAGACCATTTCTCAGAACATGCAAAGTGTTGGTGGTTTCCTAAGAATGCAGCTGTTTTAAATTTACTTGCTTTCCTAAGTGGGTTTATGTTCAGAGTGCTTCAAATTACCTCATATCTGGATGAAGGCTTCTTATCCCTGGTGAAAACTTTTGACTGGCATGCAAAATGCCCTTTACTTACATTAATTCTCGGTAGGTTACCATATAAACCATAATTTCTGTAATGGAGAAATACAAAGGAACTCAAAAGCAAAGAAGAAAAAAAACCGAAACAGCCTTGTAGCAGGATAATAGTTGAAGCATAGGCTTCTCTGCAGGTGCTTTAAAAATATAACCAGACTGCCCAGGACACTGCGGTGTCCTTTTGTAAAGGTTTTTGTAACTTTTCTCTAGGAGCAATATATAGAAAAGTATGTGGTATGATTAGTCTTTTAACATAGTAATGAATATTTGTTCATATATTCCCAGTTTTGAGAAGTTTGATTTAAAGCCAGGTGGAGTATTGAGACTTTTTTATCTGGAAAGCAGAACAAAATACCTTGAACTTCAATTATGTGTTTATATGTAGTATTCGAAACAGACTGAAATCTAGCAGGCTGATTACTTTGGTATTGAGATTTCTGATGAATGGGCTTGGTAAAGGCTAATTCCTGTATTGATTGATTTATTCCATATTGTTCTCTTATGAAAAGATTTATATGATTTCTCTAAATAATATTTTTAAAGGTTTTTGAAAAACAAACTTAAGCCAGTGGTCAGTGGCTACATTTCATTTCAAGGTCATCAAATGTGTCTTGTATGGAGAAGAATCTTGGGCTTTTGGAGCTGCTTCTAGAATCACTGGGCAGTGATGCTGCTTCTTATTTACTAATTTCTGGATTGGGAAAATAATTTAAATGGCTTTTTTTTTTCCTTCTGCAAAATTAAGCAGATAGCGTTAATTTCATTTCATTTACAAGATATGTTTAAGATGGGCTGCCATTATTTAATTTTTTGACCATTTCTTTTTATTTCCCAAGAAATTGAAAAGAGGAGAATAATTCATACTTGAAGAACTAGTAAATATGCAATACTCTGCAATACTCTTCTCTTAATTAATATTCAGTTAGATTTTTTGTTCTACTGTTTTGTTGACAGACCTAGTAAGAATTGCTACCAAAATCAAACAGCGGGAATTTAGATAAGCAATTTTTATTCCTTTGTGGCAGTCTGGTCCTTGTTCACAGCATCTTTCTGATGGAGCTTCACTCTCTTACTGGTGAAAATGTCACCTTACAGCAAGAGCACAATGTGAAGAATTTTCAGGTGACCATAGGTCTGAAATGTAGGCTATATCTTTATAAGAATAGAAAGCTCTCATAGAAAAGATCTCCTAAGAACTGCTTGGAAATTTTTAAGATGTTTTTTCTAGTGTGTGATTATACAAAATTTGTTGTCTCACAGCAGGCCGATTGTATTCATATCAAGGTACTGAAAAAATACAAAATTTGCTATGTATAAAAATGAGATTCCCTTTTGCCTTTCCAAATGTCGTGTGCACAGTCAAATTTTAATGAATGCATACTCCTCAAATTTTTATGGCATAAAATGAACAGCTATGTAATAGGTGATAAGAAAGTATATATATAGTTACTTTTATCTAAAATGTGATTAAGTTTTACAGCACTGTGTTTCCAGTGTTCTGTCCATACTACCATAAACTCTCGTTATTAGTAACAGTGCAATCAATGAGCTAGATTGCATCTCTGTCACAGGCTTTAAGGGACTTTTTTTCCATAAGGCAAAAATGACAAAGCTCCTGTACTATTCACTAAAACTGAACAGCGAATCATGGCTGCACTTTATTGGAAAACTGGTAGGACAACAAATATTCAACGAGAGTAGAGGTAACAACACTTTAAGGCAAAAAAAACCTCCAAACATAAAAATCTTATGTAAGGTGAAAGTCAGCATCTGATAGCAGTTGTGATTTTTACAGAGATAAATGTGAAGACTGCATTGTGTGAAAAATTACTTTGGTGCCTGCTGTAGGATAACTATGGTATGGTAAGGTTTTCCAACATATACTAGTTTGAGAGAGAGCAAACACATTTTAAGAAGGTTTTCCAGAAACTTCAGAAGGAAATACCAATAATCCATTTGGTAAATGGGAAAGAACTAAATGTGCTTTGTATACTTGTTTTGTTTTCATTTTTGTTCCTGAAATACTGAGTAAACCTGATAAAGCCTGAGGTCAAAAGCCCCATAAAACACAAAAAAAACCCATCTTGCACACATCGGTTTTTAAAGACTTTTACTTTCTAGCATATATCAGCATGAAGTTAAAGCATCAGAGATGATGAAAAGAGAAAGAACCTTTTCCAGGCACCCAAGTCCCAACTGTTCTTTGCTGCTTTGGGTACTTTCTGGCAATGCAAGATTCTGAAGGGGAAAGTAATTCCTCCAGGAGCTTGGATGTCTAATGGGGTCAGTATACTTTAAATGAAAAGCCCTGTCGGTGTAAAAGGGAATGAAATTAAGACTTTTATTTTATGTGCAATGGCAGACATCTTTAAAAATAATTGCTTTATAGCGAAGAGGAAGACAGGCAAACGGAAGATGTGACTCTTCCTATATTAGATACTAAAAAGCTCCACCAAACCAATCAACGAAAAAAAGCACCCTCAGAATAAAACAAGCAACAGCCATAAAAGTGAATTTACTGTACAACAGTGACTGTACAGAATCAGAATACAAGAACATTTTTTGCAAAAAGGGAAAACTCAGCTGCTGCTGACCAGGACATTGCAAGAAACAGCTATATGAGTGGTGAAGAGTTTAAACATGCCGGGTTCCTCAGGGAATGACAAGTCCTTCACCTTCTCCCTTTTCCCAGGCACATGGAGGTTGTTGGCACTTGGAAAAAACCAGCATTACCTCTCGTGGTTTGTTTAATCCCATGTCCCAGTTATGCTCTCTGTACTGTTATTACTTTGTGTCATAAGATTTTTAGGTCTAGGACCATGGTGGACCACAGGGGCTCTGTGGGAAGCCACCACTCAATGCTGAGGTGCTGCCTGCCTACGTATTCACTGCACTGTTTGAGTATTTGCATCTTCGGCTGCATGAAGTGGAGTGGAGGGAGGCAAGCAAAACGGCAATTGTGGAAGATACATGGTGAAAAACGGTCTGCACGTAGAGCACTAGTACAGAGCTTATGAGGAAGTAACGTTATGTTTTTGTAGTTTCAGTTTAAGAGGAGGTCTCCCAGTAGCTGAAGGGGGCCTACAAGAAGGCTGGGGAGGGCCTTTTTACAAGGGCCTGTAGTGATAGGACGAGGGATAATGGGTGGAAGCTGGGAGAGTGTAGATTTAGACCGCATATGAGGAAGAAATTCTTTACCCTGAGGGTGGTGAGGCACTGGAACAGTTTGCCCAGGGAAGCTGTGGATGCTCCTTCCCTGGAAGTGTTCAAGGCCAGGCTGGATGGAGCCTCGAGCAACCTTGTCTAGTGAGAGATGTCCCTGCCATGGCAGGGGATTGGAACTAGGTGGTCTTTGAGGTCCCTTCCAACCCAAATCATTCTATGGTTCTATGATTCTGTGATTCTTTATATAGGCAGTTGTGTGATGGGTAATGTACCTTTACAGCTCGTGGTTTGTTCTTCATCACTCTGCCCTGCCTGTGATATGAACAGGAGTCTGTAATTGATGCTGAAATCATGGGAGCCCATGAGGGGACTTCTCTGGTCATGTGGACTTGTCCCTTTTCCCCCCACCAAGCGATGGGCAGCTGCTGCTGTATTTCCCTGCTTGTCTGGCAGCAGAGCAGTAATAGGGTCTTCCTTGTGACAGTCAGGAGACCCTTGGTAAAAGTGATCCCTTACCTTGCAGATCAGCTGCATGGCCACGTGCCCTCATTGCCTCATGATCGGCAGTAGTAGCAATGACTGGTGGAGGAGGAATTCATTGGAGTGTATCCTGTTTCCTCCTATTTTATTCTGTTATTTCATCCTATTACTTCTACATTGGAGTCTCTTCCTATTTCTTCCCCAAAGTTTTGTCAGGCACTGGAACAGGCTGCCCAGGGAACTAGTTGAGTCACCATCCCTAGAGACATTTAAAAGATGTGTGGATGTGATGCTTAGGGACATGGCATAGTGGTGGACCTGGCATTACAAGGTTGACACCTGGACTTGGTGATCTTAAAGGTTTTTTCCAAACTAAATGATTCTGTGATTTTATTCTCAGTCCAGACATAGGCTGCCATTTAGAAATCTGTTCTAAGCACTGAGGACATGGAAGCTAATGTAATCTGTGACAAAAATAGGTTGACAGGATTTTCTGGAAATGTATCTCTTCTCCTATATTGTTAGCTGGCTTAGAGGAGTTCAGAATGAAGTTTCGAGTTGTACTTGGGTTTTTATTCTGCTCCACTGAAGGATTTGAAGGTTGAGTAGAGCTCTTAGTGTCATTGTTCGTTTGGAGTAAGAACGAATGGTACTTTGTGAAACAGTGAATAATTAAGAGCATCTGTAGTGGAAGGTGGAAATAGGAGAAAAGAGTGAAGTTGTTTGCTGCAGCCCGAGTCTGGGGAGTAGTTATTGCCTGAGAAAGCGAAACTCTCATCTGGAGTTTCTGAACAACTGGTGCAAGGTAGCCAGGCTTTATTCACAGTCTTACTCGATAAATTAAAAAAACTAAGAGAAGATACTAGAAAAGGGGATGTCTTTATTTTCTGAATAACATTTCTGTTTATCTGATGATCTAGGGAGAAAATTCAGGACTGAAATCTTTGCCCAGAGCATGACTGTGTTGCAAGATTGTTGAGGTGGACAGGTATCACAGGGCAAAAATACTTTTCTAGAATTTTGTTCTTATTGCTAAATAAGAAAAACAGTCTTGGACAATGATTCTACCTTTAATAGTTGTCTTAATTACAAAATCGCCTTAATTACAAAAACCTTTAAGATCACCAAGTCCAACTGTTAACTTTGCAGTGCCAGGTCCACCACTTAACCGTGTCCCTAAGCACCACATCCACATGTCTTTTAAATGTCTCTAGGGATGGTGACTCAACCACTTCCCGGGGCAGCCTGTTCCACTGCTTGACAAACTTGAAACCCCAAGCTCACTTGTGGGATGATAATCTTCAGGTTTCATGTAACTGATACAGGATTTCAAAAATAGTACACATTTATATAAGGACTAAAATACTTTTGCTTTCTCACCTGGCAAAAGAGTTGAAAGCATGTAGGTTGTAGAATATGAAAGGTGTCTGACTCTGGGAGTATCTGAAGTAATTTAGAGTTCCCTCCTGTACTTCTGTGATTTAGTAATAGGAGGCCTAATATGAATATTGTTTTTTTAGTACAGCAGAGTGTTTCTGGGGCATTTAATTTTCTTCTGTCATGCTTCTAATAGGACTACTTCCATGGGGCTTTATAAGACTCACCTGTGCAGAGACAACAGGCTTTACATCATCCTTGATCTTGGATTGAGAAATTATTGTCCATCACATCTATCCTGTTGTACAGTGCCCCTTAGGAGAGTTTCAACAGGAGCTTTAATAGACTGATCTTGATAGTATAGCTGCAAAGTCTTTAAAACTTTCATTTTTTCATTTTTTCAAGTTAAAATGGTAGGGTTGAGGTTAATGTGGTAGTCTTCTGGGACAGGAGTGTGTGAGAATTGGCTTGAGAAAGCAGGTTTCTATTCCTGAGGCAGGGGAAGATTAAATATCATAGAGAGACTGTTAATGAACTCTGCTTGTGTCTCAAGCATATCTCTTAGGCATACCCTGCAGATACTTCAGGTGTGGTATTCTTTCTTTTAAAAAGTAATACAAAATGTCATGCCTCTGGTCTTCCTCTTGATAACTCCTATGGTTTTTGTGGCTAGCCTTACCACCCCAGCAGTGCTGTGGATCCCCACTCCCCTCATAATCGACTTTTGGGAGTGTAACATGGCTTTTGTTCAGTATATCTTCCTTTTATGATGCATTGAAGAACGACTGATTTCTGTGTTTCTCAAGGGATTTCCTTAAACGATTAGAATACATCCTTCTACTATTTTAATCCAGCAGAGAAAATCCAAGGAACATGGTTAAAAGGTTGCTAATAACTGAAGAGGAGAAATGCATAGAATATTAAAACTCTCCACAGAATTAGAGATGGTCTTTAATTAAATCTTGAGATACCTTCTTCTGGATTTCTACCAAAGAGGCAGCCCATTGGTGTAAGCCATAACCTGAGTGCAAGCCCAAGCTCTTGTCTCAACAGAGGTACAGAACTGGATGGATTTCAGAGAAAGACAAAGAGAATGACCAAGTTGATCCTTGCACAAGGAAAAGCTGTGTAGGTCAGAACTCCTTAGCCTGCAGTGAAGACTGGTGGGATTGGTAGTGGGATATGTTAGAGACCTACTGAGTTGTAAGTGGCATGGAGAGGGGTAAAAAGGAGAATTTGTTTACCAGAGAGTGAGAAGGCATTAAGCAAAGTGGCAGGCAGCTGTGAGAATACAGACGGATACATTTGGTTTGTCAGTGTCAATCAGAAAGTGATAATTCTATAACGAGAGCTATGAAAAACCAAACACATAAAGAAAATGCCTCTCCTTCCCACCCAGTAAAGGATTTCATGGAGTGGGAATGAAGATCACTGTAACCAAGAATATCCAGGGGTTTGCCTTCTTCAAATTATTAGGGGGAAAAAAAAAGTGGAAGGTTTCAAGGTTGTGACTGCTTTTTATGGCTGTATCAAGTGTGTTGATAGAGTACAACCTGGGATTCTTGGGCAAGGGAGTAAAGACTACCCCAATGATACAGCAGATCTCCCAACTGTGTGTCCAACATAATTCCTAAGAAGACAAGGATTTTTGTGTCCCTTGTCCATGGAGATGGGTCAGCTAAAACAGGATGTCCATCTTTGGGATGTGTAGGCATGCTGATCCTGTATACTGAGTGTTTTGCCCCAGTAGACACTAAGTAGGTTAATTACGGTTGGGGCAATTCCATTTTATTTGAGTGCTTTGTGTCTTGTCTTTGCCTGAAGCAGGTATGTTTTGTCCTGCCCTTCATTTTTGCTGCCATGTCGCCATCTGTGAGGCCATGGAGTAGGCAGAGATGAATCTGAATGGAAAAAATAGCCACTAGTTTTAAGGTGAACGAGTTTACTTCTACTGGCACAAGAGCAACAGTGTTGTGAAGTAGAACTGTCTCATGCTGGGAGGATGGGAATGCTGCTTTTGTGTCAGTGCCAGTTTATGCTGTTTTGAAATTACTGCCCGAGTGCTTCATTTCCAGCAGTTCAGGGAAGTGCTACGTTTATAATAAAATTTACAGGCTTGATCTGCAGAGGTGGTACAATTAAAAAGTCTGTCAATATTTTTGTAACAAAGACCTATTGTGAGTAATTTCCAGTGGTTCATTTAAAAAAGTTTTGGGCAATATTATATGCTTATTGTCTGACTCTGTAGATGCTATTTTACTTTTTTTAATTGAATTTTCCAGGAAATTTCTAAGTTTGTTTATTTGATGTTTTAAAAAAATCAGTGGTGTTGCTTTCTGCTTTCAGCATTAATGCTATCTTAAACTGCTCCATACAGTAGGCTCCAATAGTATGCTTTAAAAATTGAAACTATTCTAATTTTGATCTTTGAAAAAGAGGTGGATACTATTATAGAGTTTCGCTTTTGGCTTGTACCATGGTTTATGCTGAGTTTTGCATATCATGTAAATGGCATACTGCTGATAATGCACAGGAAGCTTTATATGTGAACTCACTCATGCCTCCAACATGAGACAGAAAAAAGGCTCACCTGGAGATGTTCACCATGGCACAGCTGTTGCCTTCTCAATCATACAGTCCCTCTGTGGGGCACATTGGTTCCTTACGCGCTGCTTCAGTGATCTGGTGTTTAGTGTGAAGCCATTCAGAGGGGTCAGATTTTTATGTGTCTGCAGCAAGAACGTCAAGAGCAGGTTGATGAAATGTCGCAGCTAACCTTGCCTTGTTTTGAGACCTCTGCTAGCATGGTGCTGGGCTAGGCTTTTCCAATGATTTTTGGCACCTAAGAACTGTGCTGCGACAGGCATGCCAGCAGCAGGTCCAACTGCACACATCTAATGTAGGTGTATACAGTGTCCCAGGTGTTAATTTCTCTCCCACTGTTTATAAGAAAGTCTGGAAGACTTGACCAGATGTAGACATATATATGTACCTAAGTAGGACAGTTATTATCCGTCATATATGATAGGCTCTGACACCATTAATGTTTTAAGGGATCAAAGAGAGCTTTCAGGGGAATTAAATTTACCTCGAGCTCTACTAATGATATAATCCATAGAAAGATGAGCCCTTAGTTTGAATGCAGTGATCATCAGCACTGTCGTGTGCTCCTACGAATTCTCTGATAGTAGAAATTTGATGTGCTTTACGTGAGAATTTAAATGTCACTATACCCATTTTACAGGCGGAGAAACTATAGCATAGAGGTTGTGAAACACAAAGTGGAAAGTATTAAAGGCGTGGTATCCCTTTATAGTCCAGATAAAATAGGTTACTTTCTACTTCATTTAGGTGTCTGCAGTCTTTCGAATCCGGAATACTCTAAAGTGTAATTTGAAGTGTCTAGAAGTAGTTAAGCTGTCAGTCTCAAACTGTAGGATAGCTGGCACCTGAAAGAAGGGACCACTCTTTCTCCCTCTGTGAAGTATATGGAGAAAGAAGAATGCTTAAGCTCAACTGTAGATGAAACTGCATGAGAGAGTGTTGAAAGTATTTTTCTTCCCTCAGATGCCTGTTTCTTTAATTCATTCCTTTGATCAGGAGTGGGTTGGTTGCATTTATCTGGCGTAATATAGCATATCTGACATTTATGTGTTTTGTTAGCCATGAGTAACTAATTTTATTAAGATTTCTAGCATGTTCAAATCTTAGACTTAAGCTCTGCCTTATGGCAAATACCAGTGTTTGAATATGCTAACAGAAATGTTGTTCTGCTCCTTGAAGATAGAGTACTTAATGTACTTGGTAAATCAGATGATATCTAGCACTCCATTGTAATGCTCTACTTTACATGTAAATTATATTTTGAAGCACTGTATCTTTTCTCAGTAGTGATTAATTCTTGAAATAAAAGGGGAGGGGGAAACAGCTAGTTTGTTTTTAATGATGCATTCCCCCTTTGGGAAAGATTACCTAGGTACAACTTTGTTGAGTTTAGCAATTTGCAATGAATTGTTGAGTTGTCCGTGGAGACCAATTCTGTTCCTTCGAAGAGCGTTCATCAGGTTACATTGCACTCTTTCTCTAAAGGAAATAAGTTCTTGTATCTCTACCTAAGACAAGAGATAGTAAGTTCCTTGCTAGCATTTGAACTTAAATAAATCTAGCAAGTAAAACTAAGCTGTAATGTTTGATGGGTGGAGAAAAGGCAGAAAAGGAGAAGGCAACTAATTCAAAACATACTTTTATTTTGTGTGGTTTTGATTTGCAGGGCTAAATTTCAGGTGGTATCCTTGTGTGCTGATTCACCTTTGCGTGTCTGTGATGCACTCTCAGATGGACTTAAGCATCTTTAGTTGCCCTGCCTCATTTTCCTGCTCTTTCTCTTTTTCGGATTTTACATAGATATTAATGACTTGATTAATTTTGCTGAAAGACCTATTTGTTACCTTCTGTACCCATAAGTCCCACAGCAGAAAGTGGGAATGTGCTGTAACATCTAGCATGCTTCCCGCAAGTGAGGGGTAGAACGTCAAGCAAAAGCTGGAGTTTCCTATAGGAGATTCCTGATAGTCATATAATTTTTTTGTGTATGGAGTCAGTTGATTGCACCTTACAAAATGTTTCAGATCCACTGGAGAATACTGTCACTTGGGAGCTGCTGAATCTCCCTTAGTTAGGTGAGCTGTGTAAGCTACTCCTTTATTAAAGACGGTGCGATTGGCCCTTGCTGGGGAGTGGGAATGTGAGCAGAGAGTGATTGAGCAGTGGTATGTAACTGTGTGTGTGCACAGATACTGCAGCCTTTTAAAAGTTTGTCTTGGGTTACAAAGTTATTTAGAGGAAAAGCTTAATGGATAACTATCAAGTGCAACAACATCTGCATATTGAATCAATTTAGCATCTGTAGGCAGAAGTGTTATGGTCTTCCTTCCTTCCAGCACAAGAAACAAAAAATCATTTGCTAGCAGGAAGAATGGATGTTGATGTTCCTTCTTGCACTAGTTTAGAGCACCACATGTGTGATGGTGGGTTGTTTATTTTGTTTTGTTGGATTTTTTTTGCTAAAAGTGTACTGGGAGCTGGCACTTGCATAGGAGATGGTGATGAGTGAAAACACTTCCTGTCCCTTGTACTAAAATCTATTGCAAATGAGTATTGTGGATGTGGTACTGGCAGGATATGACAGATCCACCAGCCAAAGGCTTGAACTCAACTGACTAGAAGATTATCATAAATATAAGTAAACCTGATGACCTGGTCTCATTTCCCTGGGTTTTGGCTGTGTATTTCAGAACTGTGAAAGTATTTGGATGGTCAGTGAACGATGTGAAATAAGTAAATTGAAAGAATAAATATGATAGACAAATAATTGGGGTTTTTTGTTGTTTTCCCACCCCTCCCAAAATGCAGCCACAGGAACAAGTCTTCAGGCTGGCCTCACCCTTCAGGGACCTGGAGCTTGAACCAGGGGACACCATATGGATGGGAGATGACGGCAAACAGAGATGGAAGAGACTACTTCATCAAGTAAGTGAGCAGTGTTAGCTGCACAGTCTGTAGCACAGTGCTGCAGCCCTGTTCTTGACTGTAACTCCTTGGAAACCTAATTCCTGCTTCAGCCCTATACTGTTAATGTTCAACTGTTTTGATTTATTGTCCAGAGATAGCTCTGACTGTACTTTCCTGTGCCTTGGTATAGCACGTGGTTATTTCATTTACTAGAGAAAATGCTGATAATGTAAGGATTTGTAATTCACTGAAGAATTACAGCAAATGTCATTAATAAAAATAAAATAAAATAAAAATGCCATGTTTAAGGAATGAGGCAGAAGGTCAGTTCTGACTGAGAGTAGCAATATTCCTCCATCTCTGCCATGTAAGCACTTTTAGTTTGACTAATACAGTCATTATACTGGTAATGAGAAAGTGTATATTTTGATCCTGTATAGTAAATATACTACTGCTTAGATTTCCCACAGTCCTTCAGCTCTGAATTTAAAAGTTTGCAAAATAAATGTCAATGCAGATGATATGATCCTAAACAAAATCACCTTTTCTTTTCTCAATGAAAACTGTGCATAATTTTTTTTTTTTAAATCATGTAAGTATCTTGAATAAAATGCAGTTTACTGTTTTGGCAAATGTATTGTGACGTGGCTTTTGAATGTCTGCACTAAAAAGGGGGGGTGGTGACAAGTTAGCAGAACCATTGCCTGGTTTGTAGCCATTAGTTGCTTTAGCTTACATCCTGTTTTAAGGCTAGCGTTTTGATTGGGCTCAAGTGAAGGGATTATTTTTTTATTAGTCATTGGAAGTAAGGGAGCAAAAATGGAGTGAGTATGACTCTCCACTGGTAGTGAGGATTTGGTTATAGAACTACTACAAAAAATGAAAACACACAAATCCATGAGCCCTGACAGGGTGCATCCATGTACATGTGCTGCGAGAGTTGGCTGATGTTGTGGCTGAGATGCTCTCCATCATCTTTAAAAAATCATGGGGAATGGGAGAAGTGCCTGAGGACTGGAAAAAAGCCAGTGTCACTCCAGTTTTCAAAAAGGGCAAGAAGGAAGACCCTGGCAACTACAGGCCGGTCAGCCTCACCTCCACCCCTGGAAAGATGATGGAGCAGCTCATTTTGAAGGCCATCTCTAATTAATTGGAAGAAAAGAAGGTTATCAGGAGTGGCCAACATGGATTTACCAAGGGGAAATCTTGCCTGACAAATCTCATGTCCTTCTACAAAGGTGTCACAAAATCAGCTGATGAAGGGAGAGCAGTGAATGTCATATACCTCGACTTCAGTAAGGCTTTTGATACTGTCCCCCATAACATCCTCGTAGGTAAACTCAAGAAATGTGGGATAGAGGTTTGGACCATGAGGTGAATTGTTAACCAGCTCAACAACAGAGTTCAGAGGGTTGTGATCAGCGGCACAGAGTCAAGTTGGAGGCCTGTGGCCAGTGATGTTCCCCAGGGATCAGTGCTGTGCCCAGTTTTGTTTAATATCTTCATCAGTGACCTGGATGAGAGGACAGAGTGCACTCTCAGCGAGTTTGCTGATGATACAAAACTGGGAGGGGTGGCTGACACACAGGAAGGCTGTGCTGCCATCCAGTGAGATCTGGACAGGCTGGAGAGCTGGGCCAAGGTGAATTTCGTGAAGTTCACTAAGGACAAGTGTAGAGTCCTGCACCTGGGGAGGAATCACACCAGACACCAGTACAGATTAGGGGACATCCTGGAGGAAAGCAGCCCCCGTGGAGAAAGACCTTGGAGTCCCAGTGGACACGAAGTTATCCATGGGACAGCAATGTGCCCTTGTGGCCAAGAGGGCCAACGGGATCCTGGGGTGCATTAAGAAAAGTGTGTCCAGCAGGTCTAGGAAGATTCTCTTCACCCTCTGCTCTGCCTTGATGAGACCACATCTGGAATACTGGGTCCAATTTTGGGCTCACCAGTTCAAGAGAGACAGGGACCTACTGGAGAGAGTCCAATGGAGAGCTAGGAGGATGATTAAGGGACTTGAACATCTCCCCTATGAAGAGAGACTGAGAGAGCTGGGGCTGATTAGCCTTGAAAGGAGACGGCTGAGAGGGGATCTTATTAACGTATATAAATATCTGAGGGGTCGATGTCAAGAGGAAGGAGATAATCTCTTTTCAGTGGTGCCCAGAACAAGAAATAATAGGTCTAAGTTAGAACATAGGAAGTTCCACCTCAATATGAGAGGTTTCTTTACTGTGAGGGTGACGGAGCACTGGCACAGGCTTCCCAGAGAGGTTGTGGAGTCTCCTTCTCTGGAGACTTTTAAAACCTGCCTGGATGTGTTCCTGTGTGGCTGCCCTAGGGGATCCTGCTCTGGCAGGGGGCTTGGACTAGATGATCTCTTGAGGTCCCTTCCAACCCTAACATTCTATGATTCTATGGTTATTTCATTTTTATATGTATCAGTCTGTTTAGAAACTTGCAGGTGCTTAAAAAAGTCTTGAATGTGAATTACAATTATTTCTTTTAACACAGAGTGGAAGGATCAGACTTAATTTAAATTGACCATTAAAATCCCTTAATTTACTCAAGATCCTTCACCTGCTAAACCAGAACTGCACACTGTAAGAATGAGATTCCCCATTGTTCTGCTTTCTCCCTCTCCGCTTTCCTCAGGGTGTGTGCCTTGGCTTCCTAGGAGGCATTTGCTTTTGGAGCCAAACCAAGATTTGTAGCAGTGTGGTGTCCGGCAGGCTTTCAAGACGCGGAGTGATTTCAGACCTGTCCAAATTGGAGCAAGTTGCCTGGGTTAATGAGGACTCAAAAGCTTGGCTTTGCAATGTCGTTTTCTTCCTTAAACAAGTATTTATCATGCTTTGCATGTCTATGAGACACCGGGTTGCCGTGCTGGACAATGTGAAGCTGAATGCCAAGCACAATATAACTGTATTAGCATAGGTTTTCTGCCTCAACTAATTAGGCTTGTCAAGAAGTATAGGTGAGCCTCCAAAGTACTTGGGTATCCTTTTTTTCTGCAGACTTTTTGTATGTTCTCCTCTGTGTGACAGATTCATTTGCAAAATTAATGCCCTGCTTCTGAGGACAGGCGCCACCTTTGATTTCCCCTCTTTTCTCACTGGTCACATAACGGGATGCTGCACTTGTGGTGTAGCTATAAACAGCTGTGGCTTACAAAATGCAGTACATTAGCACTCCTTAATTTTGCAGTTTGGGAATGTTTTCTAACTCTCAGTATCTAATGATCATTTTGTTTAATTTTTGTATTGCCTTTTAGTACCTTGAAGTGCCATATCTCTCTCTTAAATGCAGCAAATTGTATCTGCGAACAAAACCTCATAATGGGCAGTGCCAAATTATGCCTTAAGTAATGTTGTACTTATTTTTGTCATGGTTGTTTTGTCTTGTTTTTTTCCTCGCTTTCTGAGGTTCTTGCTCTCCATTCCCTTTGGGGTCCTGGTCTTTCTTCCATTTTTCTCTGTATGTTGATATCAGACTATGTGGTGAAAAAACAGGCTACTTTAAGGGGTGGAGAGAATGAGACCTCTGAGGAAGCTGGTCAGCAGAAACCTTTGATATTTTGTGCCAGACTTTTTTACCTACTGATATCTCTGAGCAGTCACAGGTGAAAGTTGAGCAATGCTAGCTACGTACACATTGCATGAGTTATTGTACATATTCTTGTATTGAACTTTTTAAAGCAGTTACTGGCTGTAACACATGCACCAGCCACATTTCCAGAGTAGGAATGCATCTTCCATGAAATGACAGTCCTCTAGGATGCATTAAAAGCCAGTACCTGCAGAAACTGAATAAAACCAGGAAACCATATGGACCTGTATACTATCACACCAAATCACTAGCTATCTGTAGTTACTAGTGAACATCAGCCCAGGCAGCTACTACGACGTGACCGGGTAGTTATGTCACATATATATTCTTTTTGGAAGAATGATCAGTGGCTGAATGCACCTGGTGACTTTACCAGCCATTCTCTCTGGAGATATGTTGTACCTGTCCTTACAATGGCTATTATTTGGTCAAGGAGAAGCCGTCTCTGGTTTTCAAAACAACTGCTTTTAAAATTACTACATGAAACTACATAAATGAAAACAGAATTTAATTTTCTTTCCTTCATTTTTTACCCCTGGATTTTAGGAATGAAAGAGAGAGATGTTTGTTGACAGTTATGTCAGTAAAGGCAGGAGAGAGATCAGTGAGATAGCATTTCATATTGTCTCCAAGGCTTTTTATAGCCATACAGATTAACAAATTGCATCACACTGAAGGAGAAAAAGCAATTCAAATCCTCTGCTTAGTTTTGATTAAAGATGTATAAACCAGGTATTACCACAATGAAATGTGTGCATGAGTTCTACACAAGCAAATAACATAATTCATAGCAACATTAAGTGCTTTTTAGCTAAAAAATTTACTTAGTGCCATATGTACATATCCATTCAACAGCAAGCAGACATACTGTAATTTTGAAATTGTGGGAGGATGAAGAATCCAGGAGAGTCTTCTGGTGAAATGAAAATCCACTGTATAGTATTGCTGTGAATGCTTTAAGGCATGAATGGAAGAGATGTTTATTCCTTCTGCTGAAGCAAATTTGGTTTCTTTCAAATCTCTCAAAGCCCCTATGGCTTGAGCTAATCAGGGCCAGCTTCCATTGTCAGGCAGCACTTTTGTAAAAGTGCGAGGAGAGCCTTTTATCAAAATGTTTTGGGATGTCACTATCAATTCATTATCTCTTCTGTATGGATGGCACAACCAGAGTCATTTTGCAGACCTCTGAAATACTTTTTCTTAAGTTTAGGCTATGGTAAGTTAAAGTTTCAGAACTCCACCCATTCCCTTTTAACTTGCCACTTCTACTTGAAATAGCCTTATGTGATAAGTAATATGTTTCAGTATGGGAGGACAGCAGTCATCTGATATTCTTCCAGCATGTTTCTGTACTGCACAAGCTGTATTAAGATGGGCCTTTAATACAGAATCATAGAATATTTTCAGCTGGAGGAGACCTTCAAGATCATCAAGTTCAGCCTTTGTCCTAGCCCTATCAACACCACTAAACCATATCCCTCAGCACAACATCCACCTGTCTCTTAAACACCTCCAGGGATAGTGACTCAACCACCTCCCTGGGCAGGCTGTTCCAATGCCTGACAAACCTTTCAGTAAAGAAATTTTTCCTAATATCCGACATGAACCTCCCCTGGCACAACTTAAGGTCATTTCACCTTGTCTTATCACTCTGTACTAGGGAGAACAGATCAACCCCCACCTTGCTAGAGCCTCCTTTCAGGTAGCTGTAGAGAGCAAGAAGGTCTCCCCTCAGTCTCCTCCAGGCTAAACAGCCCCAGATCTCTCAGCCGTTCCTCATAGGACATATGCTCCAAATCCTTTCCCAACATCTTAGCCCGCCTCTGTACCTTCTCCCGTGCTTCAGTGTCCCTCTTGTAGTGAGGGGCCCAAAACTGGACACAGCACTCGAGGTGCGGCCTCACCAAAGCTGAGTACAGGGGCATGATCACCTCCCTGCTCCTGCTGACAACACTATTCCTGACACAGGCCAGGATGCCACTGGCCTTCTTGGCCACCTGGGCACACTGCTGGCTCATGTTCAGCCGGCTGTCCATCAACACTCCCAGGTCCCTCTCTGCCTGGCAGCTCTCCAGCCACTCCTCCCCAAGCCTGTAGCACTGCTGGGGGTTGTTGTGGCCCAAGCACAGGACCCGCCTTTGGCCTTATTGAATTTCATGATGTTGGCCTTGGCCCAGTGATCCAGCCTATCCAGATCCCTCTGGAGAAACTCTCTGCCCTCAAGCAGATCGACACTTCCACCCAGCTTGGTGTCATCTGCAGACTTACTACAGGTGCAATTTGGCCTTTGTCCAAATTATTGACAAAAATGTTAAACAGGACTGGGCCCAGTACTGAGTCCTGGGGTACACCACTTGTGACTGAAACATGAAATAGTTTACAGTGTATATTCAACCATTTTAAAGGCCTGTTTTCTTCATGTTTATTAGTGTAGTACATGATTGTGAGAAATTTCTGTAGCACTAATTTGAATCCAAACATAAAACTTAGTAAAACTGTATTTGCTGGGAGTATAGGTTTCAAAATTTTTAGCCTTATAGGAGTTTTTGGCTTGTCAGACCTGGAGGGGAGTTGATAGAAGGAAGTAAACTGGCAACAGCTTTTAAAAAAAAAAAAAAGAATCTTACAGGGAAAGCCATGAATTTTATGTTAGTTTTGTTCCCTGAGTCAGTCCTCTGTCTGAAAGACTTGCAGAATAGTTTAGGATGGAAGAAACCCCTGAAGGTCGGCTGGGTCAATCTCCTGTTCAGAGCCCAGCTAGTGCCAGGTGATGAGCAGCGTTGCTGAGCCACTGTGGTGCCTGACTGATGTGGGAACAAGGACGCAACAGACCTATGTTGGCTTAAGCTGCCCTACAGCTGTACTCTAAGGTGCAAGATGGAAGTAACATTTGCTGCCATGGAAGATCGTACCCTTTTGATTCCTATTTAATGCCTTAGGTGACAAGTCCTTTGGTATTTTTGTGGATCGTGTCTATCATTCAAATAAAGACCAGAGTCTGAAATCAGATTGACTGAAAGGAAGCGTAGTCCTTTCTATGTGGACTCGAAGTACAGCGGTCCCAGTAAGGTGTAGTTAGTTACTACGCTCTTAAAGTAATTTTTAGAGAGGTCTGGGACATCACCATTTTGCCTTGCAAGAGGTGCAATTGATCATGTTTGCTTAACTCTTGTCATTGCTTCAAGAGGATGACAGGGTCTACCTGTGCTACCAGTTTGGTTTGCTCCTTATTTTACTCCAAGGACCCTGACCATCTGCACTTCACGCGTATTAGCTTGCTTTCTGTGCTCTGGTCTGGAACAAACTGAGCAAACAGCTGAGACCCCAGGCGTGAAAAAAAAGGCAGCACGCCCGGAGATCAAAGCTTGCAGCATTACTGCTTGGCTTGAAACCACAGGTCAGTTCCCAGAGCACACAGCAGAGCTGTGAGAGACCTACTCGTCAGAAGTCTTTCTGAATCTTGTTGTGTTAGTATGACACAGTTGCTATGCTAGTTGAAACATGCCACAATGCATTTTGGTATCTTGAGTGCCTGCTGTTGTTTTTCACTGGCACTTTTGTATTTAGTAACACTAAATTCTTCCAGACTTCTTCCAGGTGTATCTGGCAAACTTAATTCTTTTTTCCTCTGAGGTATGTTACCCTGCATGTAATATTGGCTCCATGATTTTTGGCTTGTGAAATCATTGCAATTTTGTTGTCCTTGCTTGGTTTAGTAACTGTGCTATTCCTGAAATATGAAATTGAATATCAGCTTTTGCCCCATACAGAAACCAGAGGTAACATGTTTGTGTTCTTTACTAGTTAGTGTAGCTCACAACATCCTAAATTTTCTCAAAACATGCGTGGCACAATATTTCTTTACAATACAGCAAAACTGTGATGTTCTTCCATACTCAAATACTTTGATTAAATTTTCTTTGGTAGTCTGCCTCTTACTCTTGTAGTGCTTGGTCTGCTTACAAAAGGAAACTCATTCCTCTTTCTGAAAGGTGGGATGCCTCTATGCATGTGCATGCATCCTGTCTGCCCTGTGTGGTCCTCCTCATACACCCAGTTCTCATAGCTGGCCAGCCATGTGGAATGACAGAACACAATCATCGACAGTATTAATGGCATATCAATCAAGCATCCTGATCATTAAGGCCCACTAATTTATACCAAATGTGAAACTGAGGCTCACAGCCTGCAATCAGTTTACTCCAAAATAAATAAGCACAGAAGAGGATGAGACCATTCAGCTTCTTTCTTCTTTTTTTTTAAAATAATTTTCCTTGGTATGTCTAGCCCTACTCCAAACCTTCTTGTCCATATGCTCTGCAGGTTGTGCACACCTATTGGTAGTTTGGTCTTCTCATAGTATTTCTCTGAGGTTTACTCTGTTGGAACATTCTGAAAACAATCAAAGGATATAAAATATAGTGAAAACCTTCATTGTTGTTACAGTGTTGTTCATGTTCCTGGTTGTTGAAACGGCTGCTGTCATTTGTACCTTAAGACTACCTTAGTACATAAGGCCATAATGAAAGTTTGAAGCCACAGGAGCCACCTTCTGCCCTGTGGGTATGATCTTATATAGGACTTTACTGAAAGCATTACGTTCCTCCATCTCTAAGTACAGAAACAACATTCACTAGAGTCACTGGAGGATTTTCGTGGCATTCGCAAAAATATGAGCAATATGAGCTGCTGCTGCTCCATCCTCCCTCAGCTGGCACGGGAGGACTTGCACTTATGCAGGATGTCAAAACAAGGATTAATTTCCTTCTCTTTCCGATTCAGATTAGGAATGCGAACGGAAGCGATCTGTACGCCAGGATAATTCCTCAAGGCAAAGGCTGCCTGCAGTGTGCCTCTTCAGGCATCTCCTCTCCCAGGTGAGGAGCTGAGGGAACAGGGAGTGGAATCGCACCGTCTGGCCCACTTATTCCCACGTCCCTAACAGGGACATCCAATGAGATTGAGTGGCAGGCAGTTTAACAATGATAAAAATAGTGCAACCTATATAATTAGCAAATAGAACTCTCAGCTACAGGTTACAGGAAAGCCTAAAAGGCTTCATAGGATTCAAATTTAAATTTGCAATATACATTTCTAGTGAGACTTCCGTTATTATGTTACATAGGCTTAAAAAAAATTTAGAGAAGATATAAAATGTTATGTTTCAGACAAGCGGGTGAGTCAGCTGCTGACTGCCTAGGGCTAGGACAAAACTTCCTGTATTAATCAGGTTATTCTATAATTACGAGGTTTCTTGCACCTTCCTCTGAAGCTGGTACTGAGTGCTGTCAGAGAACGAATACTGGACCAGGCGGACAACAGGTCTGATTGGTATGGCGATTCTCAATTTTTCTCTCTCTCTCTTTTTTTGTTTGTTTTTAATTCTCTGCTCACTGATACGGACTGTTGGTAGGAATAGTGTGCTGTTAGAGTGCTACTATGCTTTCAGACTGCATACAAATTTGCTTTTTGTTGCTAAGAGTTTGACCTGCTCAAGGACAGGATGGTGTGGTGGAAGGGGGTGTGGGGCTAGAAGAGATGAGAAGCAGGGATGCACAAATGCAAGCAAACCTGAGTTATTAGAAGGGAAAAGAAGGAAAACAGTATAGCAACCTGCTTGTATCAGTGGTCTGCCTAGAGACAAGTCAGGCATATGGTGAAGAAGAAAGTATTGCTAGATCGGCTCAACCTCAGAAGAGAGGATGATTTATCAGTTGTCCTTCCTTCACAGAGAACTGTTGCTTTAGCCATAAATATGGCAGGCATAAATATGACAGACAAAATGATGTTAGCATTGACTGGGATAAATCATCATTATAATGGAGGGAATAATAGCAAGGAGATGCAGGTTGGTGGGATTGTTTTATTTTAGCTAGAGTGTGGAAAAAAAGGAGAGTTCATTGCATTGTAAGGCAGCTGTACCTAAGCCAGCTGATGATCTTAAAGGTCCTTTCCAACCTTTATGATTCTATGATGTGCAGTAACCCAGGGATAGCCACAGCAGCGTGGCTTCTTCCCTGTCTGCTGACTTGCCCTTTCCGAGTCCTCTCTGCAGACATGTGCAGCCATCACTGGCTGAATCAAGAGGATTCCACACAGGATAGGTAAAGTGACTTACAGGAGAAGGTATGAATGTAGGTGGTACTGCTCAGAGGAGAAGCTTTTGCTCAGTCATTAGCCTGGAGTTGCCTGGCTGTGATTGTACCTAAGTGGAGCACAGGGAATTGTGTACTTCAGGCCTCTGCTACGGCACGGATTTCTGATCTGTGCTTCTAATTTAGTCTCCAGTGCATTCTCTGAACAAAAACTGGATGGGGACAGGATGAAATTTAGAGAAGTATTGCATCCTGAAAACTATTATTCTTGTGTGTTTGAAGGTAGATTAGCAAGTGGAATAAAACCTCTGGAGCAGAACTTGAATAGAAAAAAGTAATAATCAAGGTATGCTAACCCAAGGTCATAATGTATGGTGGGGAGAAGATGAAATCCTTAGTACTCTTTGAGTTCCCATGCTTCTGAGTAGATGTTTCATATGGCACAACAGCATCTCATCTGTGCATTACAACATGTAAATCCATCTGTAAAAGCATTGCTTCAGTACACCAGGCTACCCTTCTTGGGAGTGTAAAACAAATTAATTCTTGTAAACAGTTTGTGTGAGAATGATAGCCCCAGTTGGAGTGTGCTTTTTCAAACATCTCTCTTGTAAAAGGAGTGCAGTCCCTAAAGAGCTGAGATTAAAAACATCAAGATCTGGTTCTGCAAAGCCACACAGGTGGTTGGGAGAGCAGTAGTGATTTCTAAGAAGCTGTGAAGCTGTACTTCAGGTCCCGTGCTGGTATCCTCAGTGGTGCGAGCACAGAGGCTCTGCATGTGAAATAGAACCAGCGGTCTGATAGCCCCTAAAAAGAAAGAGAGTAAAGCAGCCCCTGAAATGCCAAAAAGGTAGAGTGGTCCTGTAGGCCATGGTCCTTGGGGCCTTAGTGGCCACAAGCTGGAACTAAATAAATAAGGTAAAGCTGTCTGATACCTGGTGATGGAACTGGGACCTCTGACAGCAAAGACAGGGTAAAATTCCCCCTGGGCCTTCAGTTATGGCATTAAGAATAAAATGTGCTAGAGCTAAGTTATAGAGCAGAAAAAAAAGGATGAGTATTATCACGATATATTGCTGCTCTTTAAATAGCACAGTTGAAGTACATCAGTTCCTCACAGTGTATGTACAGAATTTAAAACAAGTTGTCTAAGATGCTGTGCTGTGCCAGGAAATACCATATTGATGGTGCCTTTCCAGTAGCCATTCATACACTGAGGAACTGCATGCTGAGGTATGTGAAAGGGAGCACTGAAGAAGCTGCATTTATCCTTTTAGCTTCATTTCTGTCATATTAATATATCTACAGTTTTCTATAAAGAAAACCAAGTATAAGCCTACTGTAGAAGATTCTTATCTGGATTGTTACTGTAGAACAGCAAGGTAATTTGTTTTAGAAAGACAAGATGATACTACCAACAAAAGCTTACAGAATTTTAATTCTCATTTAGGTTTTAATTGCCCTTCTTACAATAAAATGCTGCTTAATTATACTTCAAATGCTTAGCTCCCAAGTAAATGCTAGAAATCCTCATGTTATGCATGTTGTCGTCTGTGTGTAAGATTAGAGTGAAGAAAAAATAGTTTAAGTGAACTCAAATTAATCTAGTCACAGACAACAATACGACTCACTGCAATATTTTGAAAGCTATTTATACAATGTTCACTACAATCCTGTGTTGTTCCACAGGAAAACTTCCGTTTAAAATAAACCAATCAAACTGTGTGGCTTCACAATTAAATATCACCATGGTAACGGGGATTAAGCACACAAGGCAAAGACCTGCTGACAGTGCAGAGATTATTTCAAGTTTCTTACTTTTCCAGCAGTAGCTAAATGAATTTACATTTTCTGCCTCCAATATCGAGAGACGTAAAATGAGAGATTGAGGTTCTTGTGTGGCATCTTGGGACTTCAGAGAATATTTTCCTGACAGGGGAAGTAATTAGCTGGAATTACAAATAGGAACTCAGCAGACAGATATGAATAAGTGTTTACTCATGGGATTTATTTAGCGTTTCATAATTAAAACCTAGAGAGGCATATTGCTTAGGATACAAATAGCACGGAAAAGCTCTGCCATAGTTTAAGAAATTGAACAGACTAATAATGCCACTTGCTTTTAATTTTTAAGTTAACTTAGGTTCACTTAAGATGATTACTTGCAGGTCTGCAATAAACACTTGTAATGTGTAATATGCATAGAAAGTTATAGTGCAGATAGATGCACTGATACTCAGTGAAGACATAGGATAGTGCTTTAATAAATCCTAACATATTTCCCCTTGTCTCTGGCTCTACTCCTAGTTTTTTCATGTGTATTTATGAAAAATACTGGAGATGAAAATCTGCTGGCAGGTGGAGTTTTCAGCTTTTAGTGATGTGGTTCAGAGTTGGTTTGCTTCACTTTTTTTCAGATTGGCTTTTGAATTGGTTGTAGGAGAGCTGTTCTGATCACAATGCTGTGGTCTCGTACTGCTGCATAAAGCGGAAATGCCTGGTCTAAACTGGAAGCCTTAATCCTTACCTTTGGTTTACCAGCAAGTGTTCAGTGTGATCGGGGGATGTTGGAGTCATGGGCTCTTTGTTCAAGAAATGCCTGAAAATGGTCATGCTATATTTTTGCATGAGTCAAATTTATGAGGATGTCTTCTGTCCCTCTTTTTGGTCAGCCTGTGAGAAGTGGAACTGAGGTGCCTTCAGTGTGCAAATGACCTGCAGCTCTTCATCCTATGTTGTGCAGCTGTAGGATCTATATTGCCTCTTCCTTCCAAATATTTGGTCAGCATTTTGAGCTCACAAGGTGCCGAGATCAAACTGTATGCTTCCCACTAGTGCTTACTGGTCTGAGGTTGGTCTTGGTATCATACCGTTCTCATTGTAGGATGGGCTTGCCACCCTTGCAGAGCAGACCTGATGCTTGGAAAGTGTTTTAAGAGACCTGATGGTAGATGGGTATTCACCTGCACCTTTTCTGTGGGAATCAGAACTTGCCAAACTTATCAGAGTGCATTTTTGTATCTGGTTTTGATTATGGGAGTCTATATAGTCTTTGATTCCCTGTAGTCTTTGATTCCCTGTTTCTTTCAAGCATAAGCTTAAGTCTCTTGTGTAAACAGACAATTCTTTTAGCTCTGCTCTTATGAAAAGATAGTTGCTTCTGTTTGACTAGTTGTCTGACATTCAGTTTTGTTGGCTTTAAGTTAAAATGTCTTTCCTTGCGTGTTGAGATGCAATTTGTTTTTCCACATCTTGGGATGAAAAGTCTTTGTTAAAGATTCATGATAAATGCTGCAGTTATCTCCAAAAGTCATTGCATCTGGCAAGTTCCTAAAGGAGATGAATACCGAGCACATTCTGTAGAAATGAATGTAGAAAGTATCTGTTCGTAGCGGCACTCTTTCGTCATGCAAAAAGGCAGAAGCCCTGTTAAAGTTAGCTCCTGGCATAAGCATCTAGCAAATGTCAAAGGAAGAAGTAGTGAAATATTGATGAAACGTAAAATCAGAAAGTCATGGATATATGGGAGAAGTTTCTTAAGAAACAGTTTCTGAGATACAGGAGACAGTTTCTTAGGAATGCTGTGTTAGATAGTTCTGTCCCTGGGCTTGATTAATTTGGAACACCAGGGTTTTTACCTGGAGTCTAAAGAGGTACTTCCTACTTCTCTTCCTAGTTATAATCCCTTTTGTGCAGTGTTTTGTTTCTGCTGCTGTGTTTATTGTTTTTGCTTAATCCAGTTAGTGCCTTGAGCTGGACAGCAGAGCCATGCGGACAAAAGACATTTTGTTTTGGGCCACGAGGGGCTGATTCTGGCAGCCCATAGTAGTAACACTTAGGGATTTCGTTGCGTGATTCCTATTGCCAGCATCCTATTAAATTGCAGTTTCACCATTTTACCAGAGTACTAGGGAATGATGAGCTAATGGTCTACCTTTGAAAAGGAAACCATAGAAAGATTAGCAAAACAGCAATGTTGCCTGTTGAAAAGTTGCAACTTTCCAGACAGGAATCTTTGTAGTTAAAACATAGGTATAAAATTTAGGGATTTCAATTCCTGCAGACATGGGTCTGGATTGTGGTTAGATCTTGGAAAGAACTTAGTTCTCCAGAGTGTCACACTGTGACTAACCAGAAGTTTCCAAAAGGCATTGAACAATGCCCCGTCAAAGGAATCCAAACCCTCAAATGCCATTTAAAAACAATCCTTCTAGTTTCTTGACTAGAATTAATTGAAGCAAGTGCAAGCTAATGAGCAGATCATAGGAGCAGCTGCGTTCATGGCATGAGCCTTCAGGAATACAGTTCCTGAAGGAGGAACCCTATCACCTGAACATAATATGTAATAGCTGCACAGCTGCTTTTTGAGCTGAGCCTCTGTGACTTGCATAGGCAATGGAGCCCTGTGCTGAAAGCCTGGGCAGCACTAGGAAGAGTGGCAAGGCAAGGCTTTCTGCAGAGCTGCTTGGAGCAGAAAGCTTGGCTGGGTTGGCTTGTTCCTTTTCCATAAGCTGCTTCTTCAGCAAGCTATACTCAGAGTCAGCTGGCGTTTCCCTGACATCTGTAGAGAGAAAGGATGTCACGACTCCACATGCTCAGGATCTGGCAGCCTGAAACAAGTTAGCCAGGTAGTACTTAGCTCACTGCTACTCGCTTTGGTGCTCAAATTTAAAGAATTGACCAGCTGAACCTCCAGACAAGTTTTCTCAAAAAAAAAAAATAATCTTAGTTTTGGTGTTGTTTTCTTTTGTTGTTTCTTAATTTTTATGCTGAAAAAGTGCATGAAGTCTGCCATATGAAATTAAGATCCTCATGTGCTTGCTGGTTATATTTTAATTAGCAGATGCTAGAAAGACGTTAACTTTATTCTCATTTTTTACAGCAATGTTGAAGTATGGTAAGATGGGAGGGATTTACTGCTACCCTCTTCTCCCCACATCTGTGTCAAAACTTAAGAATTGCATGCAAGTGTTTTTTTAAAACTACTGTTCAGTGGCAAATTAAAAAGCTAAGCAATTCACATGATGCCAGACTATGTGTTGCGCCATATTTGAAAATCATAATGATATTTCCATGTAAATATCATAGAATCATAGAATGACATAGGC
>NW_009694946.1:0-4040 GCF_000703405.1 Apaloderma vittatum
CAGGGCTACTCTCAACCCACTCTGTGCCTGGAATGAATGTATCAAAATATTACCAAATGTATATTTTTGCCTTATCACATCTCTGATCATTCTTTCTCCTCCCACTGGCGAAGGGCTGGCATCTACAGATAGTTTGGAAGTGAGAACCTTCACCAGTTTGCAAGCCTGCAGAGCTATTCCCTGGGCTAGCTCTGGAAGACAACAGCAAAGCAAAACAAAGTGCAAAGCTGTAATTCTTCTCCTGGAGCTGCAGTTGTCCTTTCTTATGCTTCATATGGTGGTCTGGAGCCAAGGGCTTCTCCGGACAATGTGATAGAACTGGGTACCGCCTGCTCGATGGCTGTAGCTTGCTGCAGTCAGATAACGAGAGTTTCTCTATAGTCATTGTATACTCTTGGTTAAATTAATGAGTTTCTGTCAGAATTTAAAGAAAAGAGATGTGTGTTAGGATTCACAAAAGAGAAATGTGCGGGACTGACTGTTCTGGCCATGCTGCTTTTTCATTATGCAAAAATAATTCTAAACACCAGCAACAACACTTGGCCATAAAATCTTACGTGATGAAGTGTTTATTCTCTGTCTACTTTCCTTGGTAAAATCCCTGAGGTGCCCTTTTAAAATAATCCTATGTCTCTCTCATCTGTGCAGCTTTTTGGCCTGATGGCAGAGGTTTTGAAATGGCATATTTGCAGAAAAAATGAAGGGATAGCTTGAGATTTGTACAGCTTCACCCATAACTGTTAGAGTATGAGGAAAAGGACCGAATGATTTGTAATTGGTTATTCATCAGCGGTTTCATATTGATTTAGAGAGCAATTTCAAGGAGATGTTTTAGTGATTTACCTCAGCTGCCGGTTTGAATAGCAAATCATTCATTTAACATGCAAATTTCTGGGACTTTTTTTGAGCACTGTGGCAATGCAGTTTCCTGCCCATACGCTGCCAGTCGTCTGCATCACCAGTTGTCATAGACACGGCAGCAGCACCAGGCCGGGCACTGGGTGCCCTTGGACCATTTCGCTGCTTCGTGCTCAGCTTCAGAATCGTCAGGTGATCGCCAGTCCCATCTGTGCTGATGTTAATCATCACCTGCACCGTCCCTGTCACACATCCCAGCGCTGAAAGATTGTTTGCCCTGACCTTTTCCCTGCACAACACAATGACTCCAAGCAAGGGAGTTTCGTCTGTCTCTCCCCCCATCTTTTGCAGTGAGCAGTTTCTTTAGAAGCATTTTGAATCTTCATTGCATATCTATATGTAGACACACACACTATAGATGATTTTATGTATCTATATAATTTCTTTATTTATTTTACTATTCTGTTTCTTTGCTATTATTTTTGTATTTTAAAAAGTTTCATTCTGCTGAAGTTTTGTTATTAGATAATAGTGGAGAGCTGGTGACAGTTGCCCTTATTAAAGCTTGTTAGAATCACACTTTGAAGCTATTGGAAAAGAGAATGCAAAAATGGTTTATAGCCTTCCTAGCATATATTTACATATAAGGCAGTGTATTTTTTTTTCTCCTTGCTGTCTCTAGAAGCCGTCTGGGCTTTGAAATACAAACCTAGAATATGTGTGTAAAACCCATGAAAGGACAAGACGAGTAAAGATCTTGAACTGGACACACCCAAGAAAATGCACTTATATTCCACTATTTTTTATCTTTAAATAACATTATGATAAATACTGAAATAATAATTAAAAGTGTTAATGTACTTAGAAAAGCCTAACAGAAGTATTGTTGTACAGTGACAATATGTCACTGCTTCACCTAGAGAATCCAGTGAACTCCATTTCAGCAACACGCATTTTCTTAACGAAAATAATACTGTTGCTGCTATTAATTATTGATCCCATCTGCCCTTGCAAAGAGAAGGAGCAGAGATTCACCTAAGAAGTTTGTGAGGGAATTTTTTAATAACCTTCTTTCCTTTGCATAGCCTCACTGACCGTGCTGAAGGCACGGTGCTCATCTTCCAGCAGCCCCCCGGCTTGTTTGCTCCTTAATTTGGCAGGAAGGGGTAAAGGTGCTATTAGAGACAACTTGGTCTTTGCCAGGATGCAACTGCAGCAAAGTACATGAGACAGCGCTGAACAATTTACTCTGTTGTTTCCCTTCTTTCCCTGCCCAGAAACGAGGAGAAGAACCTGACTGCGCAGGCACAGTTATTGAGTAGGCAGCCTCCCTCCCCTTACAGTTTTCAATTACCTGAGCATTGCCGCATCGAGCGTGTCATAACATTGATTAGGGGCATTGCCACATTTAAGATTATTTACTTGTTGTTCCAAGGTTTCTCTGAGGTGAGAGGGAGGCTGCACGTTGTGCTTTGCATAGTTTAAGGAGCAGGTGTGTTAGCCTTCCTTCATAAACACCTTTCTGTATCCTATGGGGGAAAAATGCTGCTGCTGTGATCCCCTCACTGAGATCAGGAGATGCCGCAGGGCAGTGCCTGCCAGCTGGTCGGCGCCCTCAGGCATGGGTGCAGCACGGCCAGAGTTTTGGCAGCTGATGAAAGGTTTGTGGAGCGAAAGACTTGTGTCCTTTTGAAAATTTTCTAACTGTGAATTAAACTGAAATGGCAGCAGAGGGAGAAATGGCCGTGATGGAGCCAGACCTTGTTGGCAAGCCAGTGTTAGGACATCTGGGTTTCAATATTCACTGTCCCCAGAACCATCCATTCAAATCAATGTCGCGCTGGCCTTCTTCACCAAAGACGAGTTTTACTCATGTATTTACTTTGTTTTCAGTCAGACCCTTAAAAGCTCAAACATCTTTGGCTAGACGTATTTCAGAAGTTAAATACTCATAAACTAGGAAAAGTCAAAGGTTGGGTTTAAAATGCTTTCTTAGCAACAGGGGCATTTCCAGCCTGAATTGGACCACAGTTCTGTTACCATGTTGTACCTTTAAGTTTCGTTTGTTCAAGTTGTTTCTTAAGCAGTGGATCTAACTAACCTTACATCTTTGTGGTCTCTGTATTTCTCTCCCTGCCTGGCTGAACTGCAAAGCTCTCCAGGATTTTACCTTAGTTTTTGTCATCAATCCCTTCTCTGCCACCACAGAGCTTGAATCCTTTCTCCTTCCAGACCTCATTTCCTTCCACATGAATGCATTTTCCCAAAATATTTCCAGTTTCAACAGCACACCATCTAACCTGACTCCTTTCTCCCCTCTGACACTCATTCACAACACACTCCCCCCTCTTCCCAGCATCCCCATCAGCTCCCAAAAATATCAGGTCGTACAGGCAAGGTACCCAAGCCACAGCACGTTTGCTGAGGACAGACATCAGCTGGGAGTGCAGATGGAATGACTCACAACACAGCCGGCTCCTCAGCAGAGAGCTTATTTCTTTGTGTCTGAGCTCAGCTCTGTTTTAAAATTGGTGAAAAATACCCAAATGTTTATGTGTTAGTGGAGGAGTAAGGGTGACAAGGAGGAAGCTGCGTAATGTGAGTATTACATGCTATGCTTTTTGCACAAAAACAAGACAACCTTGAAATCGACCACTTGCCTGACTGATTTTCCACCTTTTTTATAGGAGAAGGAAAATAATTGTTTTGTTTTGAAAGGTCCAAATCTATTTTCAGTGTGTCGAGTTACTTTTTGGAAGATTATGGCCAACAAGCCTACCAGGATCTGTGTGAGGGCGGCCTCTCCAGGTGCTCCATCTAGGAGGAGTGATGAAAGGGAAGGGGAATGATCAGCTTCTCAGATTTCTTTCTTGGTTTCTGGTTCTGACATATGAATGTATTTGGTTTTGGCCAGTAGGTGGGTCAAGCAGAGTACATGTGCTTTGCAGTAACCAATGGACAGACCGTACGACCACATTCCTCTTTCCTCAAGAAATCACATTAAACATACCTGACTATTTGATATCATCTTCTACTGTGAAATAATCATAGAATCATAGACTGGCCTAGGCTGGAAGGGACCTTAGAGATCATCTAGTCCAACCTCCCTGTCATGGGCAGGGACGCCTTTCAACTAGATCAGGCTACTCAAGGCTCCATCCAACCTGGCCTTGAACACCTCC
>NW_009694946.1:4241-4633 GCF_000703405.1 Apaloderma vittatum
GACTTATGTGCATATAAACAATATGGAGAGGAAGCAAGGGGAGAGGTAGCAATGAGGGATCCTGGAATAAGTAACAATGCACAATGTTGTGCCACCCTATCCAACTTCTAGAAAGCAAGCCTCAAGGTATCCTAAATTCTAAGAGTAGTTAATATGGGGATTAAAAATGTATATTTATATCATAAATTTTTCATTTTGACTTTTTGTATTTGTCTGAAATTCTTTGATGCCTTCATATGACAAGTTCAGTTGGTTGTGTCTTTTTCCTCTATGAGAACAAATATTTTAATGTTTACACTTGCACTTGCATTTGCACTGTTAACAAGGCCTAGATGAGACTTGTAGTAAAAAATTGTAAAATTCTTACAAGAGATGAGAGCTTTTACACACAA
>NW_009694947.1:0-398 GCF_000703405.1 Apaloderma vittatum
AGCCCGGTGCGGTGTTTAGACCTCTGCAGCCAGGGCTGCGAGCTGCGTAGTAAACACTTGCCGGCTGGGAAAGCACTGTGCTTGCTTTCCCCGCATGGAAAGAGCTTGATCTTTGTCAATATTTAGAGGCTGTATGCAATAACCTGCCATAGTGAGTGGAGAATTCCTGGAAATAAGTGCCTTGCCTTTTATTGCCGCTTTACTGCCCAGGAAGGGTTTTCACTCGCTCAGCTCAGGGTGCGGGATTACGCTGGCATCCCGCAATCTAAAGGTCACAGTCCCATGTTTTTGGTGGTGTTTTTTCCTTTCTTTTTCAAAATGGGTTGCTACCTTGATGCTTTAGGCTTGTGCGTAAATAGAAAGGCTTGATGGACAATACTCTTAAAGGTGACTTTTAA
>NW_009694947.1:600-61929 GCF_000703405.1 Apaloderma vittatum
AAAAAGCCCCGACTTTTTTTGTTGTTTTTTTTTTTTTTTGTACGTTTCAAACCTGTGATGATATGATATTGCAGTGCCCGCCCCCTTCGGGCACCGGGGGAAGTGGAGGGGGGCAGGAGCGGCTGGAGCTGCGATTGATTAGACTGCAATCATCACCGTATTAATCCCGGTGCCGATCGGTTTTCTTCTGATATGTCGGGCTCACACCGGATTGAGGATCTTTTGCGTGGAATCAGCCTCCCCTTGTTTGCTGGAGTATGCCTGTAGCCAGGGAGATGGTAAATGTGCCTGGCAGCCCAACCATTTTTAAAAATCTGCTCCCTCTCCTTCGGCGTCTGCGGAAACAGGGATGGTTCTTTACTGCATCTGTGCTTTAGTTTCTCTCGCTGTGTGTTTTTCAGCATACTCCTTGAGCTGTTGTTGTGTGCCTCTCACTTTCAGAAAGATCCGCATTCTTGGAGGGAAGGAATGGAGAGATCAATTTTCTCCATTTTTAAATGCGAGGGGAAAGAATTTAAGAGCTGGAGAGGCTCTTTGAAAAGTAGTAGTTTCAGGTTGAAAAGAAAGGGACGTTCTTCGGATGCACTGACAAGAAGGCTGTAAAAAAAGTGAGCAAGAAGTGCATGGATGGAGTCTGTAATGCATGTTGAGTAATACTGTGTTTCATTAGCCAGTGAATGCCAATTAACTTCTTGCAAATTAAGCCCCAATTTAGGCTTTTGCGTCGTAGTAGCAGGGCCAGCTAGGGCTGGCGAGCTGCAGTCTTACTTCCAGAAGTTGAACTTTTTGGATGGAGGTGTTTTCAAGATTAATCTCTAAGTTTATGACAAAACCCCAGTGCCCTTCTTCAGGGCAAGGCTTACAAAGGATCAAGTAACATGGAGAAACAGAACAGGAGAGGAGGAGGAAGAGAGCTGGTGTGTCCTTAAACTGCAAGGATACAAGCCTAAATTCATAATTTTTTTTTTTCTTACCTGGTACAGAACACCTTCAAATAAAAATGCTCGCTCAGCTCTGGCAATAAAACAGCACAGGAACAGTGTGTTAGGATTTTAGGTTCCAGTCCTCTGAAGTGTTTGTGGTTGCTACTTAGCTAAAATGACCCAATTAAGAACCTCCCTGATGAAATATCTTCTTCTTCTGAAGATCTAGGCATTTAAATGCGGAAGATATGCTGAAAAACTTGTCTTAGCTGGATGCTGCCTCTAATCGATGGTCTTTGTAGTTTACAGTTTAATAGCCTTTGTTTTCAGGAGTTACTGCTGAAAGAATTTTGCTGTTAGGGGGAAAAATGATCTCCAGAGCAGATGTTTTGCATCTCTTCATATTCTTCTCTCTCCCCACAATAGTGGAAGGAAGATTAATCTTAATTTTTATTTGTTTTTCATATATACTGTGTCATAGCTAAAAGGCACTTCCATTTTCGGTCAAACAAGCAAGGCATTCCTAAATAGGAATACAAAGGAGTTACAACTGGAGGGGAAAGACCCATCCCTTTAATACTCAATTACATAAAATCTGATCGTGGTTATATGACAGAAACCTCTTTAAAATGCAGGTAGCTTCAGTGGAAAGCTTCTGATTCAAAAATAGTCATTTAAAAATTCCAAGAATTTCCTGGGATTTTGTTAGAACGGCACAAAAAAAAAAAAGTGACAACCCTACATGAAGATTAAGTATGTGCTGGTGTAACAGAGCATTTGGTGTGTAAAGTTACAACTGTTGGAGAGTGTTTCATCCTAAGAGTGAGTTTAAGATAAAGTATAAATGGTGTTTTCTTCCTTTTCTACCTTCAACAGGATGGCGTTTTGGTTTTCACCCTTGTGTGTACATTTACAAAGGGAAGGGGTTAAACATTTAGAATGAAAGTAATGGGTTTAGGTCTGATAATACTTCAGACTGAGAGAGATCTCGATGGATCTGTTTGTGTTAGCTCTTGCTCTTGTTTGTCTATCCAGGCTGTATTTTGTGTTCCTGATGTTAATAAGCAGCAGCTCATGCTGTACGTTTAATCTCTCCCAGGTTGCTTAGTAAAAATCCTCATGACCTCCGGAGTGTCAGCGCTGCACACACCTAGCTTTCACATCAGCCTGTTCATATACATCTAGTGGTTAGTGAATGTTGTTAAATGGGAGCTGAATAATTTCTTTTCTAATTGAGGTTGTGAATAGAAAATGCCAGAGTGTTTAAGGAATTGGTGTCAGCCTTGTTTCACCAGAAGAAGAGGAGAGGAGGGAAGTATTCAGGGAGTGATGGTGGCTGGAGCCCATGAGAAGGAGCGCTGAGCCCGGCGGTAATTTCACTTTTTGGATTGTGTTAAGATTTTACTTGCAAAGCGTTTCCATACCCAAAGTGGAGCAAAGGCTTGTATGACTCAGAAACTGAAAGGGTTAGGAAATGGTAGTGACTTAGCTAATATCAGGCAAAATCTGTTTAGAACGTGAGGAAGCAGAGGAACGGGTGTGGAGAGAAGATCAGTGTCAGAAGTTTCGGTGCTGAAACAACATCTGAGAGAGGGGAATACTCTGTGTAAAGTGAAGCAAATTTAACTTAGTTCTTAAGTATGTTTTGAGAAGTGAGGAACAGGGGGGACTGCAGAGCAAGGGAACAATATCAGTTCAACTTCACTACAGCGAAGACGTGATTCATTTGGTTTAAGAGGGAAATTGCTCAGATTTGATCAGTTATGTTAATTTTTATGTAGTTTTTTCCCTGACCAGTTATTCTTTAACAGTAATCCCATAGTTAAAGCACAACTCCAGTAATGCCGAAGTCGTTTTCATCTTGAAATACACACACAAAATCTAGTATTGAGGAATATTTCCATGTGATGATTTTTTTCAATCTGTCTTCATTGGTAAATAATTAATTTCTATCAGTATATGTTACCTTGGGAAAAGTTGTTTCAAATCCTGTTTGATTTTCTGCTAAACTGCAGTTTACTGAGAAAATCTTGGAGGAGAATGTTTTCAGTGAGGAACATTATTACTATTTTTTTTAAGCATCTAACATTTAGATTTAAAATATGTTTCAGGACTGAAACTGATAGCTTTAAAGGACAATTTCAATTCATGTTTAACTGAAGCTTTGTTCTTTTCTCCAATTATTTTTTTCTTGTTCTTTGTACTCTGAGGTAAATTGTACCCAGTGAACACTGGAACTATTAACTCACTGGGACCAGAAGAGGCAGTTTTGTTAAATGATTAATTGTTTGTGTATTCCATCTGTGTGAATTGTGAGCTTCTGCAAACTCATTGTAGAGAAGTTTGTTTATGGTCCTGAACTTTGGGAGAGAGAAGAAATAATATATGCAGGAAACCTGTTTTTCTCACACTGGATGTTAACTTTATGCTCCCACCCAGAAAACAACTTATCTGGCTCATCATCTATGATGACCCTAAGGTTCATAACTTAAAAAATATACTGAATTAAATTATTTTACGGAAATTCAGAGTATTTCTCTGGATTAGCTGTAGTTAAATTAACTTAGTTAATTAAACTTCATGAGCATTATTTTACTTTCTTGAAAAGATGAAGACTGCAAAGCAATGGCTTCTGAACAAATTTTTGTTTATGAAATTAAATACATTCTTATTTGGATTTCAGTGTAAAGCTTTCACATTTGGAAATGCTTTGTGATGTTATCAAGTAGCAGCTGTTTTTTATTCATATGTGTGCGCACGCACATAGGACTGAGTAAACTGTAGTTTATTATTGAAAACTATTGTGTGTGCTAAATTTAAAAAAAAAAGCTAGAGTTTGAGTAGTTGTCTCAAGTCTCATAATTCAAGTTGTTGCAGATTTGAAGTTTTGGGTTATTTCGGATCTCTGACAAAGTTGAGCTTTTAAGGTTTCTGAGCTTGGGTGGTAATGGAACGTGCTGCTTTTAAGAGCTCTGTGTTCAGAAAGACTTCAGGAATGCAGTGATGTGTTTGAAAGGTAGAAATACTGTTTTAGTATTTTGATATATTTGACATGTATAATTTTTCTATCACTGTAAATTGTATAGACAGCTTCTTTTTGTAGGTTAGTTGGGTTATTTTTTTATGATTTATGAAAGTCACTAGTTTTAGTTTTATTTTATTTTTATTGTACAAAAGCAGAACTCCACAAACAGTAGTTGATGAAGACACATTTGTGGTTGTTAGCCAGCCTGTCTTGTGTGTGGTTTTTTTGGGTTGTATTTTTTCCCCGCTTAGCCAAGTCGTGACAGGTACAATCTGGACTGATTTCTGTAGTACTATATTTGTCTTTTTTTGTGTCCAGAACTGTCTGAGACAAACTTTGAGGACCGGCAAATGATTACTAACATACAGTGTTCATTCATATATTTCTGTGCTAAGCAAGCAGAGCTGTACCAAGCCCTCAAATTCAAAACCAGGCTCTAGATCCTTCAGGCGGGACTTGTTTTTGCTAAATAAGTTTGATAATATTTGGTCTTACTGATTTAATTAAGGAAATGCATTCTGGCAAAACTGTTGTTACCATGGTGGTATATTGTGAAGGTTTAACTTGCATTTATTACTGGAAGTTTTTCTTTTTAACCTTTGCAAGTGCTAAATATGAGCCATTCCCTTAGGATATCTTTCAAGACACCAATTAAATTCTTCAGTGTTGATACCCTCAAGAAGTTGCTGTTGTGGCACGAGATTATTTAAAATGTGCTGAAAAGCGAAATTTCCATTTCTTTATTTACAGATTGATTTGCATATGACTTGTAAGCTTTAATGTCTCATAACATTATTAACTTTGGACTATCCAGATGTGTACATTTCCTATTACTCTATTCCTTTCTTGGTAAACTTGATGGTATGAGCAGAAATAAGCATCTATATGTTTCAGTGACTCCTCAGACAGTTTGGTGGTGTGTTTGGTTTTTTGTGTTTTTTTTTTTTTTCCCCCACCCAAGGAAACTGTTGTGTCTGACCTATGCAGTGAGAAGGGACTTCACACGCCAATAAAGTACTAAGTTTACTCCTTTAGAGGACCAAAAATCACTTGGTCAGTACTTTGGAAGAACAAAGTATGTATGCTTTAGTAGCAACACAGAGTTATTTTAATTGGAGTAATAATTCACATTAAGGTTGTCACAGAAGAGAAGTGCTAACCAAATTATACTTTATGAACTTAATGCTATACTGTTCAATTAAAACCAAAGTGTACATTATACAGGTAAGTAATTTTTAAGCAGGAAGTAGATGAACTGTGTGAGTGTGTGCTTTGTTGGAATAGTTTATAAAATAGGTGTGTGTCCTGCTTTTGTGAATACTTAGTTTGTGAACATCTGTGTTTTGGGCAAGTCCAGTGACCTACTGAGTTTGTTTGCTGTGTGTTGCCATCGAGGCACATATTACTGAAATAGCTCTGTGACCAGTTGGGGCAGTGTTATCTTCAAGCCTCTTATTGGTGCCATTGCATGCTGTAAAGATAGCTCTGTTTGCTTGGAAGTGTGAGCATCAACTCTGAGCAAAACACTTTCTCTTAACGGGTGGGCTTTTTTTGGAGTTCTTTGCTGAACACCCCTTCTTCCTGTGGAGGGGAGCAGTGTCAGCATGTGACAGCATCAGGCAAATGCAGAGAATATTAGAGCTCTTAATGATAGAGGTGAACTTTCTGTGCGTTTTTCCTGATGTCGAATGACTGGTGGGTCATGTTTACTGACTGTTTCCAGGAGCTTTATAGTTCTTTCCTTCGATAGGAACATCTCACAAATTAGAACTCCACTCATTTAAGTCAGCTCCTTATACAATACAGTTTGAATCGTGGAGGCTTTGATTGGAGGGAGGAAATAAGAATTTTTTGAAGTTGAAAATGCATGAAATGAATACCTGCTGAAGTAGTCAGAGATCCCTTGTACTTTATCAGAGAGCAGTCTGCTTGAATGAAAGGTACTGTACCTGCTGTTAAGTTTATAAACTTGGTTTATACAGATTACTTTTTAAATTATTCATGATGCTACATTACAAGTATATCTGACAGGTTTAAAATAAATGGCTTGATGGTAAGAGGGAGCATGCATAAATTAGAGCTGGGATAATGTGCTCTTTGAAGTATCTCTTCCATTTGTTACTACTGGAATACAGTAGGTAGCTGCAGCTGAATGTGTGATTCTCAAGTATGGAGTACATCATTATCTTCAAACTGTTAGAGTGGCAGTTCTTATGTAAGACGGATGAGATGAAGTGGCGGGGAGGACTCGGGTGCTCACTTTGTATTTAGTTACATACACATTTCTGCTGGAATGTGGGGAGTATTTATGAGATGAAACTTCTGTAAGCACAGCAGTTGAAAGGATCTGCTAGTAGGCTGTGTGTTGGTAAGGTTAGCATAGCATCATGTTGTTTTGTTTACTCTCTTGTTAGCAGTGCTGTGCGTTTGAAAGAAATAGGTGGTAGGAGGTTTTCCCGTGTATTTAGTGGGACACTGGTTTGCTTATGGATCATGGTGCTCAGCTTGAGAAGTCTTCCTGATATATATGCATGGGAAAACTTTGCAACAGCTGAGCTGTTGTGTTGGGAAGAGGTTATTGGTGGGGAAAGAAAATTCCAGATCTCTTGGATGCTAAAACAGCTTCCCCGAACATAAATTGACACAGTGCTGCTGGTTTTCCTGTCTTTGTAGACAAGCAGCTCATTATATTTGAGAAGCAAACTCCCAAAGTAGTTTATGGTCTAGAAAAAATCCTAAAATGATGTATGATAGGACAGCCCTCAAAAAACAATCAGATTTTTTTCTGGAAGTGAAAGGTCTTATTATAGAGATGAATATCTTAATCAAACTGGTGCAGGATTTTGGAGAAAGGGCTGTTGACAGCTGCTTCTGGAAACAGTCTATAACCAGACTTTAAAAGAGGATTGGCTTGGACTTGGGAAGAACTTTATCCCTGGATCTCACTGGAGTGGTTTCCTCATTATTTGCCTTGGCTTCAGTTTAGAGTCATCTCCACATTTTGCCCTTCTACAAATAGGACGTTTTGCTTCCCTACTGCTGTTGTCAGATCCCCTTGGGTCCTTCTGTGTGAGAGCAGTATGTACCTTGAAAGGCTTAAAAGCACCGTGCAGACACCTCGCAGGAGGAGGGAGGGCACTGGCACTGCGCTGCACGGACAGACAGGTATTTGTGCTGCTCACCTGATCCTAGAGTAATGTTTGGCTGTGCTGTTAGGGTTGAAATCGCAATGGAAATGCCTTGTTTGTCCTATCCCCTGTGCTCTTTGCCAGTGCAGAAATCACTTCCGTTGTGGTGTTTTTGTTGCTTTCTCTTGAGGCTTTTGATGTGTAGTTAAATTGTTACTGTTGTCTTCTCCAGTCAAATTTCGTTTATCCCACTGGAGACTCGGTTTGTTCTCCAAAATACTGCTGGAGTTAAGTAGTGTGGATTGTTCTTGTTAAGCTTTCCAGTGGCTCTACCTTTCTTTTAGCTGAGAACCACTGTTAGGAGAGACACTTAATGTGATGATAGCGCAAACTGTGTTCAGAGCTCACAGACCCAATGGAATTGTGATGGTGTCTGGCTGCCACGACTGGATTTTTAGCTGCTGGTTTTCTCTGGTTGTTCTGTATCCCCAGCAGGTGGAAGCAGCTTGTGGTTCTGTATTGATTGCAGTTAACATCTTCTTTCAGTATGTGATTGAGGCTTTTTTTGTTGTTGATGTTTTGTTTTGTTATGTTTTTGAGATGGGTTTACATTTTATGGGTCCCTTGCAAATGTCCTGTCTCCTCAGAAGTATGGAGGGTATGAACATCCAACTCTGTTAATGGTTGCATAGAGGTTGCTGTTACTGTATGTACTTTACTCCTCTTCCTCACACCTGGGAGGTACCAAGACTGAGGGAAGGAAAGTTGCAAACCAGTGGGAGACGTGACCCTTTATGTGTGGAGGAGGATGTCGGAAGTTGAAGGGTCTGTTATTACTGTTGCTCATGCACCTTGGATATGGAGATGCTGTTTTAAGACGTTCCGTCGGTATTTCCTTGCAACACTTCCAGTGGCCGCACCCATGATGGATGTTGAATCTGCGCAGTTGTCACTGTAAAAAAGGCTTAAGAAAAGCATGCTTGGTGTTCTAAACTTGAGACTTGGCTTGGTTTGAGACTGACTTGAGCCTGCTTGGGTACTGTCTGGGAGGGATTGAAGGTTTTGATTGTTTGTTTGTTTCCTTTTTTGTGTGCGCGCTAATAAAATCTTTTGTATTTTTGTCCCATTTGAGTAGGCTGACTACATGGACAAGTATTTGCATTGGTACCATGTCTCAACAGGCATGTAATAGGTATTTAATCCTTAAATTAGGGCATGGGAGTCCCTCTTAAAATTCGAGCTTGTATATGCTTCGATGGATTGTGGTTCTAAACTGTGGCCAGTGTTACCAGTGGAGGAACAAAGGTCCTTTCAAGTTGGTTCAGTTGTTATCCTACAGAAACAAGGCACAGACGGAGAAATGCACTTGGGTGTGTGTGTATGTGGCGGTGGTTCTGGACTTCAGCAGAAACACATGTGAAATGGCCGTCTGTTCTTATGTGGTTTGTGTTTTGTGTATCTCTTTTGGTAGTTCATTGTTTAAATAAACATGTTGCATTAGCTGTAAGGCTTTAGTGCCAAATGCCCACTGATGAGATGTATTAGGGTTTTGTTGTTCCTAAGCCGCACTGAGAAACAACAGCTTTACAATTCAACACGTACGAGGAAGATTACAAAAAGAATTTGGGGTGGATCGCAATCAGCACTTCAAAAGCAATAGCTTTGGAGTAACTCCGCTCTAACAGCACAGCCCATGGAAAAACACTGTCATCTTAACAGATGCAGTGTTATTTTGGAGATTCCACTGTATAAATACATGGACTGTGGTTAAATTGTGATGGCAACAGATGCAATCTCAGTTCTTGATTCTTTCATCTCTTAAATATTTAAAAATACCCCATAAAGTAAAAGAAAAGAAAAAAACCAAAACACATCAAGGCTGAAAATATGCCTTCTGTAAATTGTTGGGGCTGTACCTTTTGGGCGTTGTTTCGTTTCGGATATGTCACTGCAGATTAGACTTGGGCAGAGTAAATGCTCATCTCTGTGAGGGAGTCTCTGCTAGTGCTGCTGCTCACGCTTGTCGTACAATTTGCATATGAATGGAATTATTCAGCTATACTTAAGAAACTTGTCAGCAGGATTGAAGTCGGAGTTGGTTAACCTGGCAAAAAGATACTTGCAGTATTTTTCAAGAAAGAAAGTGATAGTATGAAGGCAAGAATTACACATTCCAATGGCTAAGCTAACATTGTCTGAGGATTTTCTTGATGTTTTTGTGGTTGATATCAGTGACTTTATTTTTAAATTTGTCTGCAATACATTGCAGTGCTTGAGAGTGAGGGAATTGGAATGTGGGAATCAGATGTTCTGTCGTAATGCCACACAGTTGTGTTCACATTTGTTTTTCTTTCCAGATTTGGTTTTGTTTAAATACAGATTTGACAAGTATAAATTGAGGGCAAGGGTCTTTTTTTTAAAAATTTTTTTTTAAATGAATGGCAAATAAAGCATAGCAAGATGTTATCGATGCATTCACCAGTAATCATCCACTAGTTGAGTAGAAAAGCCTGAAGTACTGTAACTGAATGTTAAAAGGGGACCAGATAATTTTTGTGAGCAACAACATTGGTAGTCATGCATGCAAAAATAGGGAGTGATCACATCTCGTGCTTCAGAAGCTGACAGTATGCAAGGGTTGGGAAGAAATTGTATTCCTCCTCCGGGTGTTTGTATTTCCCTCCCCATTTGTAAAATACAGAGAAATGCTGTCCTTGAGATGTGGTTAAGGGGCTTCTTTTTTAGAACGCTGACATGCCTTCAGGTGCTCGTGTGCCTCTGTCATGCAGGTGAAGTCACTTCAACAGAGAAGCTGTGTGTTGTCAGATGTTTGAAGACCACACTCTTAGCAGAAGTATGAGGATGGGGGAGTTGGAATCAGCTGGTTGATAAGGAGATAGTATATTAGACTAAAAATAAACCTCAGATCTTCACAGGCAACTGTTAAGATTACCTGGTGTCACATGCAGTTGGAATTTGAACGTGGTTTGTCCTCACTATGAGGACATGCTGTGGTGCTGTCTGTTCATTCCTCAGGACTTCTTCTCGTTCTTCAGGAGCAAGTGCTCACAGAGGTGTGCAGCTACTCGCTGTCTTGCTTGTTGCACGTGTACGAGTTCACTGCTATATCAAAATACTGTTCTGACCTCGGGATGACTGTCACTACTCGCCATGTCTCATGCCTCGAGTTTTGTCTTTAACACCCTCTGGGCTTCTCCCAGACTTGGTGAGATGAGATGATGTGAATCCTGTTTAATAGAGGGGAGAAGCGAAGAGCAAAGAGGCTGAGGATATATTGTCATGTGCACAGATTTTAGCAGGGGGAGGGAGGGAGGCTCCACTTCAGGTATGTCCCCTCTCTTCTCCCTCTCCATCAATACGCAGCCTTTCGGGGGTGTCGCATACTCACTCTGTCTCATCTGAAGCAGAGTATGTCTGCAAGTCTGGCTTGGTCGGTGTTGAGCCTGGTGCTCAGAAAGCGATGAGCATAGTTTTAGGCTGTGGGTCCATAAGTTGCTGTGTACAATCTGAGTTTGCTGAGATGTTCAGAGGGTGGAAGAGTTCATTTTCCTCTCAGTTCATTTAACTAGCAAGTTACGCTGGCTCGCAGAAGGACGCGATGAGAGCTTGAGGGGATTCTGCGGTTGAGAAGAGGGCGAAGGAGGAGCAAAACAAAAGGTTGCTTTAGCACAGTTCTCCAGAAGAAGTGATCTCTGCTTTTCATGTCTGTACCACGAAAGGTGGGTTTTGGTGATGCAGCCGTGCATCATGTGGGAATCTGGGACTGGAAGGGGAGGTGGTTACTCTGGATCAGGGAGCATTCAGTACATGGGCGAAAGTCTCTCTGCATCGGCTCCGAGGTGCAGCATCACAGCCCAGCCCTTGCTGGCAAGGGGCAGCTGCTGGCAAAGGCAGGGCTTGGGACTGAAATGGCTGTGAATCTCAAGATGAGGATTGGTGTGTGACCATCCAGCCATCTTCTCAAAGTAGCTGAATTATTTTTACTGAAATATAGGGAGTTTGTTTAGCAAAGACTTGCCTCAGCAATAGCTGTGGCCTAGGTGCTTGATGGTTGTAATAGTTTTATAGAATTAATAACAATTCCGATGCTTCCGTTGAGCATTGCAACTCTTACGTAGCTTCTGAACCTTCTGGTGGAAGTGTGGTAGTCCAGTTTGTCCTGCAAGGTGTATTTCTTCCTTAGTGTGAAGGCTTCAGAGCACTACTAGCCTATCATATTCTGTTGTGATGGAGTGAGAGCTTTTCATCACAGGAAGCACTTGCTTTAAATACACAATTTAATCTCATTTTATATAGTTTTAGGTGGATATGTTTTTAATGGCTGAAAGCTGTTAGAACACCTTGATTCGCAAATACAGCTTTTTTGGAAAGCACGGGCTTCTTTGCCTGTGAATAGCATTTGCGGTTTCTGTGCATCCACACCAATAATTAGATGCTTTGGATAATTTTACTCAGAACTTTTGTTTTCACATTTTTAAGTGTCAAAATGGCAGATGATGTATTTTCAGGTAGATTGTTCCTCATTCATGGGTTTTGGTTTGGGGTATTTTTTTTTCATTTGGATGGAAAATAGAATTTTGAGTGAAATGCAGAAGGTCTGAATTTTGAGTATTAAAACTGCCTGTATGATGGACAAGCATGATTTAAAATAAAACATCAACAGAAAAAATAGTTTGTTATTGTTTCTCAAAAGTTTAGCGCTGATAGATCTCACCCACTGACTGTTTCACAGGTTTCTGTGCAGGAGTCCTTTTTAATTTGGGATTACGTGCTTGAATGGAACCATTTGAGTAAACTGAAATGAGGCACTTGGAGAAGTAGCTGTTCAGTGTAAAAGCTATCTTAGCATTTCAACAACGGGTAGCTCCAAGAGAGCACTGAACAGTAAATTTCACCAGACCAAACTTTTAAAATGTAAATTATATGCTTACTATTTTTATTTTATTTAAATTACAGTAGGCATTTGCCCTAATATATGCTGTTATAATTTCATGTTAGATTTGTAATTAAGTTTATTTTTAGAAGAATGTGTTTAAGTGGTTTGTATAAAATGATTTTCTATTTTTGTAAATGAAATAATTGGTTTTTATTGACTTTTAATTTCATGCAAATGTGGTTTTTTGGCTTAGAGGTTATGTAAGCAGAAAGAAATTGGTGATTTGAGAGTATTCTCAAAGAATAGAAGATTTGTTGTCACTAGCTAGGGGCAGTGGTAGGCAGAGTTAATTCTTTTTAGGCATGTTGAAATGAAGTGATGGATGGTTTAGAATGCAGTACAGTGGGTTTATCATAAATGTTAGTCACTGATTATTCTTCCTAGTTAAGCTAAGAAAGCCAAATTGTGGCTGCATTTGGAATATGACAGGGAGAAAAGAAAGATGGTCGTGATACGGTGATATCTCAAGATGCCTGAATATGTCGCACTCTATGGCAAGGCTGATGGACAAGTGAGTGTTAATTGTGCGCAAGCCAGACTTGCTATTTTTAATTTGGCCTCGCTATCATGTCTCTTCGCAGATGAATTTGAAGGCTAAGGGGAGTTGAGTGATGAGTCATTATTGAGTTAGTAAAATCACAATTGATCTCCATTTCCTGTTGATTCCAAAATTACTGAAGTGTGAAAGCTGAGAGTGACTGATGACTTCTTGGAGGGGAGTTTGAGGGTGGAATGTGGAAGTGACTCCAGCTAAAGTAATTCAATGCTGCCCTGGGTGTTAGTACAAAAATGTCGATAGTGAGAACAGGCGTGGGGCTGAGATGGGAGGCTTTGAAGGAAGTGCAGTGGTCTGGCCAGATGAGTTACCTGGGAGTCGTCATCGTCTGGGCACTAAAATATGCTCTTCAGAAGGAGCTGGCGGGGAGAGGTGTTTTAAGTGGCTACTGGTAGAAGCTGAAGATTAAACTTTTTGATAGTCTGCTCAGTACTTGTGATCGACCTGTGTACCTGTCCCTTGGCTCAGAAGGCTTCATCTAGAAATCCCTTTGCTCCGAGGTGCTGTGAAAGTCTGCTCTCCTGCAGCTTGACTGCAGAATGAATGTCAGTGACAGGAAACAGGATCTAGGGACTGCGGTGTTGTGTGACGGAGAAAATCTTCCACATTTCAGTTATTGTTCGCAGTTATGTTTTGATGAATCCTTGACCTTGTGGTTCTGCAGCTTGTGTTTTTTTCTTGTGAGGAAATGGGGTTAATGATCTTTTGGCAAACACTAATTAGAAGTGTTATGGTAACATTTACAGGTAAGATTTATTTTTTTTTTTCCCCCTCTTAGCAAAACTTTTTGTTATGTCACTGGGCTTTGCCTGCATTGCATATGTAAGAGTAAGTTCTGCTGGAAGGGGGTTTGTTAGAAGAAATGAAAGCGAGGATATGTACTGTCGTGAGTTATACTGGGAAACAAGCTGTAAAGAAGCCTTAAAGTATCACTTTAGGAAAAGAAAACTTAGTTTAGTTCCCTAGAGGGATAAGAGGAGGCGTGAGGTTAGGTTGTCCCTTCTCCTCTGTTTACTGCATCCCTCATAGAATTCTGATTTGAAAGAATTTTTCTGAAGTGGTATTCTGGAAGGCAAAAGAACAACGTGTGTTCTGTTTTACAACTCTTCAGATGGTCTTTGAACTGTTGAAACTTGCCATGGGTGTACACTCTGAAATGCTATGTTAAAATAGAAATAAAGAAGTAGGAGGAGAAATAGACTTTTTCCTTGGGAAGGGTGTACAAACTTTTCCCCATGTTGCCGTGTTTAGGATTGTAGGAAACTGAGAAGGTGGAAGAAGAGATGGTCATCTTGCTGTCTGAGAACAGCTTGGTTTTCAAATTTATAAACAAAACAGGGGAAGGGCTAGGTGTGTGGTTTTCCCATTCAGAAAAACTAATTCAATTGGTTGGGCTTTTGCAAGGGAACAATTAGAGGAATAAATTGCTCTGAGAGAGTGTGAACAATTTGCCTTTTCCTCTAGAAAAAGTAGAGCAAACATGGAACACCGAGTTACATGGCTGAAAATTGGTGAAGCATGGCACAGGCGCTATTTTTCAGAGGTGCATGATGTTTCTTTAGGGTGTTTTGAATTCAGAAAGAAAAGTTGCCACACTTCAAAGACACGTCTCAGTCTTGCTGAGGGTTACAGGAGCTGCAGGAGAGTTTTGCTAGGAGTGCTCGTGGCAGTTCGCAATGCTGATGCTTGCAGAGAGTCTTCTAATACTGAAAACTACACCTTGATACCATATACCTGAGCTTGTAGGAGCTACGTTGATGTGTCCCAGTACAAAAACACGTTGTTACACCAATTAAATGCATAATATTTTTATAATACTTGTGTTTTGGAAAAATCAATATGACCGGTTTTGCTTTGAAATGACAAGAAGCCTGTTGTGCTGACAAAGTGGAACGCATTAGGAAGTGGTGCTTTGTGTCCTCTCAAGAGTGATGTGCTCTTGTTTTTTCTTAATCAGCAAGATGTTCTTTATGTCAGATGTCTTAGTTGTTTTTGCGATCTGTATCGGAGAAGAGTGAGGGAGGGGAAAGAAATGTCAGAGAAACGCAACAGGTTTAAATACTTTATAGCAACGGAAAGCCTGCAGCCCTGTATTTCTCTGTTTTAGTAAAACTGGTAATCACCATGTTAGTGTTGGATACTTTGTGTTTATGTTTGTGTTTTAAACAATAAATTAAAGAGCAGCTTGCCCTTCAGAAGAACATAATGCATAGCCTGCTGAAATACTCTGGAGCATAAGGGATGTAATTAACCGTTTTCCTTTTAGCTTGGTTATGTTCAGAAGGTAATGCAAGATGTCTAAAACATCTGAAATTGCTTATTTACCAGTTCACTGAACTAAGGATTTTTCAAGTTGATTGTCTGAAAATCAAATCTTCTCTCCATTGCCTTCCCCTCCTTCCCTGTTGCCCTGATCTGCAGTTCCCAAATTTGTAATAGGTCTAGTACTGATTGCCTGAAAACTGAAAACCAACTTAAAAGGAACCACAGAGAAGAAAAGTTTATTTCCTGTCACTCTTGCTCAAGGCTACAGAGAGTAGATCTTGGAAGTTCTGGCACTTATTCAGACCCTTCAGAGGAGTTCTTAAAAGATTCTTTCGTGTTGATGGAATGAAGGAAGGGCAGTGATTCGCAAGGACTGACAGCACAACCAGGGTTTGACTGGCTGCATGAACGAAACCTCTTGCTGTGACCCTGAAGTGTTTTACTTTAGTAACTGGATGCTCATGTAGCACAAACTGCTTCTGAACTGTTCTCTTAGGATAGTTTTGGTACCATTCAGTGGAAATGGGCTGAAAGGAGACAGAACCTGAAATAACTGCAACGTTTTTTTCCCCCCTCATCTTGACCCTCCTTGAAGAATTAGAATTAGTGTGAGGAAGTATCTAGCTCCCCCTGGGTCAAACAGAGGTTGAGATAAAAATATGTACCTCTGTGTGTATTGTAATATTAATTGTCGTGGTAAAAAACTGCCTTGGCAGCAGGATCACCAAGCCTGATGTTTTACGCTTCATTTATAAGTTTTGGTGCAGTCTTGCTGCTGGCTCTGTGCTCCCATGTGCTCTTTGTTCTTTGATGGATATCTTTTGACCACCAACCTTTCCTTTGGATTGGTTAATGTGACTGGAGCTCACCTGATGTGTTCACTAGCTATTCTCTTTTTGTTATGATATTTTAGTAAGTTAACACTCTTCATAAAGACCCATTACTGTCTCCTGCTCACCTCCCCCAGCATCAGTGTGGGTATATTCACACCAAACCACAGATTACCTAGGAGTTTCTCTTTTGAACTTTTTTGTTTTCATCTGTTCAATTTGTAAGCTTCTCAAAGCTGCATTTTAAGGAGGACCACAGACCTGTGTATTTTCATTATTTTTTTTCCTTCTTTTCTCCTTTTTCTGCACAAGTTGTTTTTGTTGAGATTTTTGGATTAATTTGGTGAGGAATATCAAAATACAACTTAGGGAAATTGTTCGGACTTCAGCAGCATAACTGAAGCACCTCCACTTCAGCACTTAATTCTGTTCTGATTTATTTGTGCTGTCTTTTGTTTTCTGCTTTGATTTAACTCGATTTTGGGTATCTGAACTGAGATTAAAGCAGATTCTTCAGTGCTTACAGAATACTCTCTTCCTGTGTCAGCTCTACCAAATGTAACTTGGCAATATGTCTTTATGTCAACTTTCTTATTTGCAGCTTCATGAGGTGAGGTGGTAAATGGGCTTTTGCAAGCTGCTGGGTGGGATGGGAGCAGCTGGGACACTAATGGGTGTTACTTTATCAGCCCTAATGCAGGGGAGCACAAACGTGTTTTGTTTTGTACTGTGGTGGCTGTTGGCTGTGTCAAGGCGAGTCTTGACTTAGTAGCGAAGAAAAAGAGAGTGGGAAGAAAGGGTAAGTAGGTGTCTTCTGGCAGTCTTAGTATGGGAAGGGATGGTGATGATGGGGACAAGTTTGCTCCTCTCTAGAGGACGCCAGAGATGACTGTGGCTGTGGTGCCACCCAGCAGGCCTTCCTGTCACTTGGTGACTCCCTTTTTTTGTGTGTTTGCATTTTCCAAATTGGACTAGAAAATAATCAAGGACTGTGAGACCTTTCACAGATCTGAGGACGGTTTGTGAGGTCGGGACTTTCTCTTTCTGTCCTACATTGCTGGCGAGCTGTGGAGGAAATAAGGAGACCAAGTCCTGGCTTGTGAATCTGAAGTTGAATGAAGCTGACGTGTGGTAAAGCAAAGCGCAGTCTGCTCAGATATGTTTTCTTAACATGGAACCAACTAGCCTTGCACAAATACCGTGGTTTTCTTTCACAACAGCAGAGAGAGACCAGCAGAGCTGTCAGACAAGTGAGGCGAGGCCAAAGGCTCTCTGTCAGTGGCGCTCTCCACATGATTTTGCCTTCAGTTGGAAAGGAGGTTTTTTGTCTTCCTGTTGAGATCCTTTTTACTTACTCTGTTTTTCCCCCCCATTCTGCTAACTTATGTTGTTCTTTCTCAGATTAGACTTAGTTTAAAGCTTTGCAGTATAGCTATGTTTAAACGTGTTTGTGGCACTGTTACCCAATGTGCTTATGCCATCGAACACCCGCCCCTAGGTGCCGTTTATGTTGGCAGAAGCTGTTTGGCTGGAGTGACTTAATGTTGTTTGGGCAGGCAAATCATAAGTACAGGCGGCAGAACCCTTTTTTTATTGGGGGTTGGCTGTAGTGGCACGTGCTTTGCAGTGGAGATAGGATTCTTCCTTTACCTTACGGTATTGGCAGTTGGTTTTACTACGCCTTGGTAGTGGTGGTGGGGAGGATGTGGGATGCTATAATTAGCTCTGGGATTTCAGAGCTTGGTGAAACCTTTCTTGTGTCCAAAGCAAGTGGTCTTGCCAAAGCTTTGTTGAATATAAAGTAGTCTGGATCCAGAGAGAGATTTTCTTTGATGCAATTTTGTAGCCTAATTCTTAAGTCTTGTGAGCAACTTGAGAGACAGTAACTCTTCAATGTCAGGTAATATTTTTTGTCTGTCTTGCACAGTACGAAGTGGCTGTATTGTTGGTCATGATAAAAGAGTTGCAGAATGCAGTGAAACTGAAGAGTATGTCATTCAGGTTTATGTATTACAGGTGTATTGCAGGGTTCATGGGGTTACTCTTGCTTCCCTTTTTCTGTCTAGCTCCTCTTTTTTTTGTTGCAGTGGTTAAAGTTCATTGTTTGAAGTAATTTTGAATTTAAATTATTTAAGGAAAGATTTCTTATCAGGGGTTACATATAAATAAACTATATAGTTTAAATATTCAGGTAGTACACACTTGTGAACAAAGACAGAGCGTTTTGCTGAAGAAACACACTTTCTCAGCAGGCTGTGCTTTAGGTGTTCTAGTGCTAAAGCAGCTTTTAACAGGACTAGCTCTCTTCACAAATCTCCAGGGAGGATATTTTTATTTTATTCAGTCAGCCAGGTCACAGTAATTGATAAGTTCTGTTGCAGTTCTGGAGATTTGAGTCTGAAAATACAGTTTCCCCCTACGCTAGATGGAAACTGACTTTTGAGAGGGTGAAATCTTTGAGGATAATGATCTTTTCAATAATTGTGCTTTTCCAGAATCAGTTGAAGTTAAACCCAATAACGCTTGTTTAGATTCACCTTTTTCCTAGTGAACACAAGCTAGCTTTAAAGGTGATGTTAAAGTTGTTTTGCCAAGTTAAAATCTGGTTTTGTATATTTCACTTTTTAAAGTATCTGCTATAAAACCAAACTGAAACATTTTTTAAAAACGTGTCTCATGTAACATTCTCTGCTTTCAGTCAGATTTATAATTTTGTATTGTTCTAAATAAATCTAGAGCTGTAGAACCGGACAAAGCTGTTAGTACCAAGTACGTTACTCATCTTTTGGTTTAGCAAAAGTATTAAGTGAAGAGAGAAGCAAGTTTTAGTGAGAAATCAGCATAATTTAGTATTTCCTGTGTCCCCATAAACTTAAAAAAATGCAAAATCAAACAGTTTAATTTTGTGTCAGAATATTATGATTGTGTATTAAGGTGACAACCAGGACTTAGTGGTTGAATTACATTGGTTAGGCAAGTCTGCTCTTCTGTTCTTTTGCTTGGTTGTTTTTCTCTACTTGATGTTACTAATTTCTTCTTTCTGGCTCAAATTTCTTCTAATTTCTTGTGTCGTCTTCATGAGCAAATAGTGAAATAATTAACTCAGCTTGTTAGTAAAAAAACAAGCTCAAATTTTTCTGGCTCAAATTTCTTCTAATTTCTTGTGTCGTCTTCATGAGCAAATAGTGAAATAATTAACTCAGCTTGTTAGTAAAAAAAGTGAGTTTAAGTACCTGTTCTCCAGTTGTATCTTTAGCGAGGAGTGGGTTGTGTATGCAAGGTATAGGGTAAAAATAATGCTCAAGGCAGCGGAGAACTCACTGACTTTCTGGAAGGAGTGTGTGCAGCTGCACATCCCAGTGAAGGGAGGTGCCTAATGTTGGGGGTGTCTCGATCATCCCTGTTTGATATCGCTGAGTCCCATCACCTGTAACTTCTTGCATCTCTTTCTTCCAACACTCTTCCCCTCGGTTTTGGCTCAGAAGGGGAGTTTAGAAGGGGAGCAGAATAGATAATCCCTGATGAGGAGATGCTGAATGAAATGTGCTGTGGCTGTGTTTCTGCAACCCGGTTGGGCCCGCTGCTCTCTCACGGGTGGATTTGTTAGAAATGCGCTGGGGCAACTTGTAGCATCCCAGGCTCTCCAAAAGTACCTGCCAGAGAATGCATAATAATTCTCCTCTTTGCTCTGCCACTCCAATCCTCTTCTAGTAGAAGAGGATGTTGTGACAATAATTGCAGTTGCCAAGCAATAGGACTCAGTACGGCTAGGCTGATTAAATATCTGAACCATTTTGTTGATAACATTGTGCATCACCCAGAGTACTTGCAGGAGTGTCAAAAAACTGTATGTAAGGTTGGAAACCAAATGTAAGTGTAAAAGGGAGAGTGTGGGTTGAAATGTCACCTTGAACTTAAAAGCCAAGTGTGGATAAGTGACTGGGAGTAAACCACTGCTGGCACTTCTTTTAACAAGATGTATATTTAGTTTTCATATGGTTTTCTATTTTCACTTTCTTATACTGAAGGTCAATGTTGAACAGAACATCTGCACAGATACATTGTAAATCCTATACTTAGAAGCTTTTCTTTATCTTCGGAGAAATGAAAACCTTGGAGTTCTGCTAGTTCACTGTGCCTGAGAGGGCACAGAGTTTTCCATGCTTAACCCTGTTTGTGGGGTTGTGTCTCTCCTGTGTGTGTTTGGGGTGCTTGGTTAGTGGCAAGACTCACCTTGACTGGTACCACAGAGATGTGTAGTGTTTGAGGGTTTTCCCCCCCACCCTGGTTATTGTGCTGTGATGCCTCTGAGACAGTGCTGCTGGTCTGGTCTAAAAGATGCTTTTCCTTGGATGAACCATTTGTGATTCTAACAGTGAGTCTAAGTATCCAACTGGCCAGAAAAATGAGTTCACGTAAGAACTTCTACCACGACAGCTCGTTTGGTTTATATTTGCCTTAAATTGTGTGCTGGGGCAACTGTTTTTCATTGATAAGGCCTGAACTACTAGTCCCCTTGTCTGTGGTGCCAACCCACGTGCTTTACCTTGTATTTGGAGAGGAAGGTTCTTTTTTCAATTTAGTTAGCTCATGACTGGAAAGCCCCACAGCACCTGCGTACATGTAATTTAATACCTTTAAAGCCCTTTTTGTGGATTGCAAGTTAGTCGTATTTTAACTGCCCTGAGAAAGTGGGTTACAGCATGACCGATGTGATTTTTAAGCTGCGTAGCTGCTGAGGGATGGGAGGGTTCCCTGTTCTGTCAGATAGTGCTGTCAACCCTCATGTTTTTCCTTCTGTGCAATTAACTTTTATTTATTTATTTATTTACACCATCTTAAATCTGTTCGGGTGGAAATACAGGATTAATGGAAATCTTATTCAGTTTGTTAAAACAGAAATGTTACTACCGAAGGCCAGAGAACATAGGATTTCTGTGCTTCATCATGTTAAGAGATGCTTAGCACAGGATAGTAAGGCCATGTGTTGTGCATTGTTAAGAGTTATTGCATCAGACTTAAAATTTTTCTCTGGATCTAAGTATAACTTCATGATAACTATTAAATCCTCTTACTGACTGTTACAGATGCAATTATGTTACAATACTGTTCTGTCAGTTTGCTTCTAATGATGCCTAAATGATCTGTGCTGGTTGGCAAGTCATTTAAAAAAGAAAAAATTAAAAAAAATATTAAAAAAAAAACCCTGAAAAAATCCCCTAAAACTTTGAAGAGAAGCAGGTTTCCTAGATTACTACAGGATGGCAACTCAGCAGGCAGCTAAAAGTGTAGTAAAGTCTCCCTAAGTTGAGTTGCTGAGCCCAGTAACGTGATGAATTTTCATTCTGGAAGAACTGGCTGTTTATCCCGGCTACCTAAGTGTATATCCCGTAGATTTCTGTCAGCCAGTTGCTGAGTCACTTGGATATGTAGACAGCCGTTTTTAAAAATAAGTAAATAAAATCATGCGCACAACCGTTTTTTTTAAGGTGGAGAAGAACAGTCCCCAGGAGAGACAATTTTTCTTAAGCTCTGTTGTCATCACAGATTGTGAAACATAAATTCAGTGTTACAAACAGCTTGTAATTTCAGTCTTCCATTTTTGCTTTAGCAGGCATAGATTGAAGCTACTGCAATAGGGTTTAAACATTATTATCACAGTTAAAAAAAATATGTTTTACTCTCACAGTTATTGATGATAACGTCTTGCCTATTCACTTCTATGTTACGTATTTTGTACAGAATGGCATGGTCTTATTTTGTGGTAGTTGGAAATGTGATAATTCAGAGTAAGAAAGAGTGCTGAGGTTGGAAGTCTGGCTTTCTTCCTGTGAGGATGGAGTGATTTTCAGCATTACCTGTGTTCTGCAGCTTTTTGTTGCTTGACTTCAACAATTTTCTCACAAACTGGGAAATGTGACCATACTGTGACTCTGAAGTGTAGTTTATGGAATTGTTCTGGAGTTGCGTTGAGATGGTGCTTCCACAACAGCTTTCTCTTCCTTGTAAATACGCAGAAGCATCTCTCCGGAGGTTTGAGTGTTCAGCTCCAACCAGAGCGCTGAAACAATGGCTTTCAATGTTCGACCTATGCTGGGCGTTAATGGGTGAGGAATTTGCTGTAGGTTTGGTCTTTCTGTTAGCTTTTAGTCATCTTTTTTGGTTGAGTGGCAGAGAATCTTGTGGGCGTTGGCCATAACCTGGGCACTAGAGATCAGCGAAATTTGGTGCTGCCTTTACTTGGTTTGGTAGCTGGGGATTCTGGGGTGATGCTGTGGCTCAGCCGCTTGGATGTTACTAGCTCTACAATACCCTCCTCTGTTTTTGCCCTGTGTACCCCCGAGGACGAACTGAAATTCATGCCAACTTAGCCACTCGCTCATGTCAAGCTATTTCGGTAGTAGTAGGTAACAGATGTGGCTTCAGAGGAACCTCTGAGGGATGTGCTGGGTCAGTGCAGTCTTGGTGAGAGAGGATTAATTTGGGGATGACTTTGTCATGACGATGCTTTCATGTAAGCTAGGCTAAATCTAGACGCGCTTGCTCTGGTGAGCTCTGTGGAGAAGGCATCAATCAGTATTATTAAAGGGATTCAGTTCATTTTGCTGGCTCCATTTTTGCTAAGCTGCTGTTCCTGTTGACATTCAAAGTAAAATGTTGGCAGAGAAGGCAAGTGAGATGAAGGACAGAAATGCCATTTATTCTGATTTTTTTTTTTTGTATAAACTTAAGGGGAAGTTGGAGGAAGTTCATGGAAAGCAGCAATGCCAGAGATATCTTTAACCAATGACAGCTGGAATTGCAAGAGCAGAAAGGCAGAACCGGTTTGAGTTTGTGATGTGGGTTGTAGTCCTTCTGTGTGTTATTTTTGTGAATATTTTGTTCTGGTCAGCTTGGTAACACAGTGGCCCTTGGATTTGGAATATATAGTTAGTAGAGTGGTAAAAGAGAAAATTAAAGTAGGATGTGTGCATTTTTTGAAAGGCTACAGGAGATGATGAGGACGTGTGGAGAAGGAGAACCTAGTAGTTTTTTAAGGTGTTTGTGCCAAATTTGATTAGCCTCTTGTGACACCACCTTTTCCTTCCAAATCTGGGAGAGAATTCTGTAAAAGATTGTGAGGTATGATGGATTACATAAGGTATGCTAATGATAATTATATTTTGCAGAAATGACAAGCTACATTGCAATATAATATTCAGTCCCCTGAGTATTTTAGAAGATCGTAGTGGTCTGGCTTTGTCCTCCCAAGCTTAACTTTTAATTAAATGAAGAAAAAACCCCAAGCCCTCTTCCTGGGCCTTAGATGTGTAAACAAGAACATTCTTGAGACTTGTATTCAAATGGAAACGGTTGGTTTTTGTTTGGATTTGAGTATTCCCTTTCACATTCTGCAAGTGCCAAAGATGTGCTAGCGCAACAGAAGTTGAAATTCTATTATGGACTTGCTTAGCAAAAGCTCAAGTGGTTGATGTTTTTTGGGTTTTGGGGTGCATTTTATCTGTTCTCCTCTGCCCTTACCTTCATGCAGAGAGATGTAACTTCATAAAATCTTGGTAAATGTGAAGTGGTTTATGTAGCATATTCAATGAAGAGAAATAGCTCAGTGATTAGGGAGACAGCTCAAATCCTGTGGTGTAGATTTAGTTCCCTCCTTGTTACTGGTTCTGACATCCCAAGAGGTAATACAGAAGCTGGCTTCCCGGGGAAGAGATCTAGTGATTGATGTGACACATGCAGGATAGGTGAGCTTAGAGAGTACAGAAATTTTGTGGGAGGTTGTGTAAGTACATTAAAGACACTAAAATATATATTTCATTCATAGTGTCACTACGAAGGCAAAACCAAGAGCTCAGTGGGTGGTGGAATCCTGTGTTAATGTAAAGTGTCATAAGCAATCTCTCCAACCACTGATTTCTGTGAACTCCACATTTAATTTCTTCTCTGCATAGTATGCAATTAAAGAATCCTTAGACTTCTGTAGTATTTTTTTTCCCTCCTTCTACATCTGCAGATGGTGCAACTGTGCTGAAACTTTTCATGGGCTCAGAAGGAAACTGTGGTTGCTAATCGGTTCCTTCTCAGCCTTTCTACCTTTTGCCTTCCAAGTCTCGGAGTGAAACCGAAGGAACAAACTGGGCTTAAGACCAGGCGGTGGACGGCAATACCTCTCTGTTCAGCACTGACTGAGTAACACTTAAATATTTTTCTTCTTCAGGGCTGTCTGACAGTCCTGATAGTTTTCCTAAAACAAGCATAATACTTAGCAAGAAGAATGAAGAGAGAGGTTAAGGTCAAGTTTTACTTTTTCTGTGTTTATAATCTGTATGGGCGTAATGTTTTCAGACTATTCCCTCTCTGTTTCCACTGATGTGTCCTTCTGCTTCTCTTCTCAGCCATTGCAGTAGTGTAGAAAAGAAGCTCCTGTAAAATCTGCTGACAGGCTTTATTGTATGTTTGTTCCTTTTTCCTAACCTGATTCAAACCAATTTTTCAGATAACATGGAGATTAGGATGCTCTCATCAGCCAAAGTTCACCTTCAGCCTTCAAGGCCTTCAAGTGTCTGCCAGAAATTTTTCTGAGCAGTTGGTGTTTTTTTTTTTTTTCACCAATGTCCAAGGCAACCCCTCTATTGAGTTGATCTAGTATATAGTAAACATGTCATTATGCAAGCCATTATATATTATGCGGATCTAATTCCACCCAGTGCAATCAATGTGTTTTTTGTTTTTATGGGAGAGGGATGGTAACTCTGGGGATGCTTATCTTAAAAAGGATGCTGCATACTGTGGCTCTGTGATGAAGGCTGCTGGACCACAGCTACATTCATTAGCTGCTCTGCACCCTTTTTTTTTTTTTTTTTTTTTTGCCATATATTAAAACTGAAAAACACATGATGAAAAGGAAGTGGCTCTGCTGGGAATAAATAACAACACTGTTCAGAAGATATGCCGATCTCCCAGAAATACCCACATGTCTGAGCTGACATTACTGAAGGATGACATGGTCAAGCCTCTTTCATTAGAGGAGTTTGAGAGAGAGCGATGTTACCGTGTTCAGTAACACCAGTTCTTAGCTGACCAGAGAGCAGCAGTAGCTGTCTGGGAAAGCAGACCTCTCATTGAGGTGGAGTGTGCTCAGAAAAAGCCATTATTGGCAAAGTTAGGTTTTTCTTGTGGTGGTAGTGTGAGCAAGCTACTCTCTAAAAGTAGAACTAGCCACAATTGTTTTTTTGTTATTAAGCCTTGCAGTTCCTTCTTTGTGTAGGAAATCATCCAGCGCTACTGGTAACATACTGTACTTGTTACCACTGTACGGAATTTCAGGGTAGATGAGAAGTTGAGCAACCTCATGCCCTCCCTTAAAAGAACCCTTCTGAACCCTGTGGATTGCAGACTTTGTCCTCAGAATGGCTGTTTTAACGCCGGGCAGGAAGACGATATAGAATTAGAACAATTTCTGCATGCTCAGTACTTTCTTTCAGCCACCAGTGTAAGGGGATACTTTTTTTTGTTGTTGTTTTTAAAAATGGAAAAGCTGAAAGTATCCACACTCCTCATTTAAGATGAATCTTTGAATCTCTACTCTGAAGCGAAGGCAGTGATTTGCACAGAAGGGAAGTCAGAAGAGGGGAAACAAAGGGAAATGGCAACTTGCTTTGGTAACACGCTGAGTACAGAGCACGGGAGAAGGGTGAACAGGAATTGATTTCAAGATTGCTGGTTAGATGTTAACGGCAAGCAGTATAACCTGATTTGCATTTCAGAAATGTGAATGACTGCACAGGCTGGACAAGTCTGTTGCTGGGGAAAGCCTGACCCAGCTGGAGCAGACAGGTTGAAAAGGCCGTAGACTTTGCAGAAGCGTTGTGCTGGGTTGACTTGATGACTCAGAGCTGCCTTGGTGCTGCTTTGTCTAAGAGTTTATGGTGTTGAGAGAGCCGGGTAGTGATGGTTGCTCCATCTTTAACTTCTGGCCATGGGAGAGGATAATGTGACTGTTTGGCATAGTAAAACCTTGGAACATAACCCAAATAAGCGGAGCTTAAAATGTGAAGGTGTGCATTTTTGGTTTTTTCCAAGAAGAACCTAAACAGTCATTGTTCTTTAGAACTCTTAATGGAGTTAACTGGGAGGAATAAGAAATTTGGAAGCAAAAACCACGCCATAGTGAATCGGTTTCTTATAGCAAGTGATTTCCTGTTAAAAGCAATGTGTGAACTGTCAGTCCTGCCCTGTAACACAATAATACTGATAACATTTGCTGTGAATATACAAACAGTTGTGAGCATTAAAGATAGAGAAGAAACTACTGGATCACTGTACTCTGAGCTCTTTGCATCACACACCTCTTCACCTGGCTCTGCGCGATCGGCGTGCCCGCCGCGGCGTCGGCTCACTGCCCGTGTGCGATGCAGTGCGTGCGTTGGGTCGCAGCCTCTGTTCTGCTCCTTGGTGCCCCAGCCTGGAGCAGCGCTTAGAGAGGAGACTTGCCAGGAGATTCTGCCAGACCGAGTAAACTGCAGGTCGCATTAATTACTCTCATGATATGAACCTGTTACATCCAATCATTTTTCCTTGTAGTTCATTGACCCCATCTCAGTTACATGATGGGACTTGGATCTCTCCTCTGACTAGGAATGGGCTGCAGCTCCTCAGGAAGGCTGGAGCATGGGGTGAGGTTTTCTGTTACCTTTGGAAATGAATATGTTCTGTGACTTGCCCCTGGGATGCTCCCAGAAAAAAAAGAGCACAGGTGGGCTCCTTGTTGGGTTGTAGGTGAAGCTCGGTACTTCTGAACTACAGTGCTACTCCCAAGGAGGTATTTGTGTTCATCTAGGTAAAGAATACATTGCTGTATTACTGTGCTGGGGAGTTAACCTTTCAAACAAATACTTATTTCTTTAAAGAGCTAATTTCTCAGTCAGAATTAGGTTCTTAGTTTAGAATAAGTGTGAGAAATGATAGACAGTTTAAGGAAAGGCTTGAAAATATGTAAGCAGGTGAATGAATCCAGCATGACTCTGACTACTGGTAATTATCCTGGGCGTTTATAATCTGCCCAAATCCAAAAACTATTCGGGCCGAGTCATAAACAAATGTTGCATTTTTATATTCTGTTAGTGAGCAAAATAAATACATACTAGTTAATTTCCAATTCTGAATTAAATGTGGAACAAAGTTGTACCAGATATCTTAAGAAGCTTTAGGAGCTAGAATACAAAAAGTTAAATAGAATAAAAATGCTCTTTAGAGCATTTTATGTGCACTTCATTGTGTCTGACAGACCAGTTTATATTGTAAGTCCATATATGCTTTCACTAAAATGGGATCCAAAGAAAACACAGCACAGCCAATTGGAAAGTATAGCTGACTCTGAGCTCCGATTAATTTGTTTTTCATATAATCCTTTTCAGGGCAGTGAGGAAAAATGTGAGAAAAAGATAATGCATTGTGGTATAATTAACCTTCATGAACAATGCGAACTTTAAAGAAATTTCTTAAAGAAAAAAATCTACTTTACCTGGAACTGTTTTTTCCAAATGTCAGTATGGACCAAGATGCTTGTCCAGTTTAGTTTTTGAGCCTCTGCAGTGCTCATTATGTACATGAAGTCCTACAAAGCATAACTCACTAGATGAACTAATAAGTTCTTAAATAAAAAATGTCAACAGCACGCTCATCTGTAATCACTTTTGAACATTAGAGCCCACTGACTTTATCCTTTTCTGTATTAAGGGGATGATGTTTCCTAATTGAGGCAAGTGAGTGCATACTTTTGCCATAAGCTTCTAGAGATCTCATTGATTTATAGAAGTATTAAATATCTAAAATTAAGTAACTTTCAAGCTGAAACAAACATAAAGCTAAAAGCAATATGACTTTTAAAGCCCAGCCTCGGAATAGACATGTGAACAGATATATAATGCTTTAGTTAACGATTGCTGCCATTTCTCTTAAAAATTGTTCTTTAGGGTATTGTAACTCAGCTGTTCTTAAACCCATCACTCTGGAACCTTGCCTACAAAATGTCAGCGCAAGTGCAAATTATTTCTTTAACAAAATAAAGCACTTGGAGCAGTTAGACTTTCTAAAATTCTATTGTAGTAAAATTTTGTGATTTCTGCTTTGCCATAACAGGAACCATACTGTTCACCTTGTCCTGCCAGCAGGTAGAGACCAAAACCAAAATAGTTTAATTGGGAAAATGTTATCTGTTCTGACTTGTCTTTTTTAAAACAAGAGAAGCCCAGTGCAAAAGTGTCGATATGCTCCTGCTCTTCTCGGGCTGCGCTTTGGGCTGAGGACACTGTCACTTCAGAGAGTGTGGAGGGATGATTGTTGTAGAAGCGATTTCAGAAGCAGCATGTGAGTGCCACCTTATTAAAGGAATTTGATCTGGATTGAGGTTGTCTTTCCTCCCAATTGAGGAGAGAAGCCCACACTTCTGCACATGACCGATTCATCTCTTACCAGATGTATCTTGGAGTTCTTCAACATTCCCCCTCTCCTGCCTGGTTTCTAAAGCGGGATAAGGCCAACCCATTCAACTCTTCTAATGCTTTCCTGAAATTAAAGCCTTGACACATGTTCCAGGCAGTAGTGTGTAGTTACTCAGTAGTCAGTATAGTAAAATGAGGGATTCCTGTCTCACTGGGCATGTTGTTGGTGCATTAGCTTTGTTATTTTTTTTTTAAAGGTTTATGGAATGACCTTTCTTGCACGTAGCTGCTTCTGGTGTAGCAAGTCACATTTTGGTAGCTTCTGCTTTTAACGTAGATCTTTACAGAGGGAAGATTAGGTAACAATTTGTGTAGAAAACATGTTTCCTAACAAAAATATTGCCCTGTTGTGTTTTCTTTTTTTATTGTTTGGTTGTTGTTTTTTTTTACACTGTCCCTCTAACTTGGAAGTCCTTTAGTCTTTTAAAGATGAAAAAGTCTTTAAGTCCTTGTTGGTTATTAGAGTTGCTGTGGTTTTAGCATGCTCATGTTCTGGATCCTTTGTTAGCTTAAGTTATTAGCTTTAGATAAGTGTTGTGGGATTGAAGGACTGCTTTCTATTGTAAGTGCAATTTCTGAATCTCTGGACAATTTGTCTGGGTTAGAATTTAAGTTTTTTGGCTCCAGTGTTTGTTTAGACCTTTTCCTTGTCTGAGGAAAAGATGTTGTTAAAATAATTAAGCATAGCATGCATGAAAAGAGAACCTTTCCACAAAATTGAATTGCTTGGGGTTTATTTAAGTTTTGGGTTGCTTAAATAAATACACATTTTACTTTGTTTGCTTACAAGCAACTTACTATCTATTACGGGGAATCTTTATTCCATGTTTTCCCCAGAAAACCAGCTGTGAGGGTTTCCAAGAACAACAACTCCCTGCACTCTTCTTTGTCTTACATCAAAGTGCATTTTATGTCTCTAATTATTACATTATTAGTAGGCTTTTCTTTCAGCCCTTTCAAATTTTTCATTGCGATATGTGTCTAATGTGGAAAGACCTAATAGAGAGACTTATTAGGGAATAATCCTTTTGGCTATTGTTTTCTTGAGAGCACGTTGAGTTCAGTCTGCATTTTTCAAGGGAAATTCCTCAGTCTGGTGCCGTGTGTTCTTGTAAATAAACTTATCCTGTGTTTCTTAGAACTCAAGACACTTTTTTTTGTATCTTGGTGCCAAATTCAGTGAAATTTGGTTTGCCAGAACATGCAAACAGGAGCTTGATGCATTAGCTGCAAGTCTAAGCACTTTATTTTCTTCAAAGTCAAGCGCAGGGAGCGCTGACCAGCTTTCTGTAGATTTTGTGTTGCTGCTGATTGATTGTGAGACTGACATTAAAGAATTGGAGCTGATTCGGCTTGAAGGAACAGGTTAAGAAATAAGTTATAATTTTCTGGGAAGCGTTTACCTGTATTTTAAAGGGGATGGGGGATAAATTAGTTACGATAATGACCAATGGATCACTCTCTATTATCGAACTTGTTTGAAATCATGTGGCTGAACCTCTGGTCTGGTCACACATGTCAGGATGTAATTTGAAGCAGGTTGCGCAAATGCATTTGGTTTACCTTTATGTTCCTCGGTCTAATGCAGCTCTCTCTTCTTTGGCAATACTAAACCAGTATTTTTCTGTGTGCTGCAGAACATAGATAGCTTGCATTTCTGTGCTGGTCCTGGTAGTGTTTGTAGTGATAGGTGAAATGGGACAAATACTCAGTGTTGATGTAAATCCAGTACTCATTTTCTATGTAACATTGCAGCCTAACTAAGAAATTAAAAAACGTGTGATCATCAGAGTGTTCTATATGCACATCAATTTTAAAAAGGCTTAAAAATGCCTTATTTATTAACTCTTTTCTCTCTTTACATTTTCAGTCTGCGGGCCAAATGTTGACATTCGCAATGATATCCATGAGCTGAAACGCCTGGAGAACTGTACGGTAGTTGAGGGTTTCCTTCAAATTCTGCTCATCTCTAAAGCAGAGGATTACCGCAACTTCCGCTTCCCAAAGCTCACTGTCATAACTGACTACTTGCTGCTGTTCCGTGTGGCGGGCTTGGAAAGCCTCAGCGATCTCTTCCCCAACCTCACAGTCATTCGTGGGAGGAACCTCTTCTACAACTATGCCTTGGTCATCTTTGAAATGACAAATCTTAAAGAGATTGGGCTTCACAACTTGAGGAACATAACCCGTGGGGCCATACGGATTGAGAAGAACTCTGACCTGTGTTACCTCTCCACAGTGGACTGGTCTCTCATCCTAGATGCAGTGTCCAATAACTACATCGTTGGGAATAAACCTCCAAAGGAATGTGGGGACTTGTGTCCAGGAACAATGGAAGAGAAGCCATTGTGTGAGAAGACATCTATTAACAATGAGTACAACTACCGCTGCTGGACCACCAACCACTGCCAGAAAAGTAAGATTTTATTAGATAGCGTGCTTTTATTACCTCTTTCTGAAGTAAAAGTTTAATTTCGTGGGTTTATTTTAAGCTCTTTAGCAACTTAAACTTTTATTCCAATCATGTGTACTCCACATAACGAGTTACCCAGTTACCATACAAATAGATTCCTCCCCAAGCAGTGAAGGATTATCTCACTTGATTCCGAAAAAAAAAACAAACAACAAAAGAATGAACCGAATGCAACAAAACCAAAACCTCACAAACTTTCTAGGTTATTTCCTCATGGAAAAAGAGGGAAAGTAACTATGGAATTAAGGCCGTTTATAACAAAGCTGGAACCAGTTTTACTCCCTTGAGGACTTTGACAGGAGGTGGCTGTCGAATGTCATCTCCTTGCAGAAGTGATGTTATGTGTGTGCCAGTTGTCACCATGTTGATGCTGTTAACTGGGCCTGCTTTGACTTTGTTCATTGCCTCCCTTGGCATGCACCTTCAAGTTCCTCTAGTGGTAAATTCTGTACGTAAGAAGTTTTTTACTGAAATGAGTTGTTACAGTACAGTCTGTAGTGTCGAAGAGTCGATTTGACTGTTGGTGAAATGATACCTGCCCATTTTGTTCTTGTCTGGCCTGATGGGTTTTATGTCTTTCTGATAGCAAGTATTAGCAAAAATAAAACCTGATCTCTTCTCACTTTTTAAAAATAGAGCAAGCAAATACATAGTTTACTCAAATAACATGATTACATGGCAGGCTTTTTGAGTTCATCCTGTAACTTTACGAAAGCTGAGCCCTGCAGTAGCAGTAGGGCTTAATTACAAGCGGTTGTCACTGGGAGGAACAGTTTCTAAATTCCTCTTGCAGCCTTGACCGATGCTGCTGTAATGATAGGAAACACCACAATGTGAGAGGAAACAGGGATATATTCAGTTTACCTTCATTCAGGGATGCTGTTTTTTAAGTGCCTCATCAGTTGCTTGTGCAACCCTCATGTTCAATTAGAACTGAAATTCAAGTACCTTGCAGGGCAGTTTCAATCAACGCATTCCAAAAATACCTCTGAAAAAAGATGGTTTTAGGGCTGTGCTTTTATCAGTGCTTTTTACAGGAAATAAAATTTGTTTTTAAATAAAGAAAAGAAAACCTCTCAGCCTGTAACTTGTCCAAGGTGAGGAAGGCGAGCTGCTTTGTGTTCTTCCCATGTGTTGCTAGGAGTTTCTAGGCTTCTGCAGGCCAAACGGATGTCTGCATTAAAAGAATGTAACTCTGTGGCCTACAGGGGGTGACCTAGGTGATTCCTGTGCAACCCGTTTCCTTTAGTGGCTTGAGAAGATGTGACTAGAGGATATTTAATGATATAACAACTTACTTGCTTTCTGTTGTGTGCTCTGGCTGTTTGGAGTAGGCAAAAGTAATATCCAAAAAAAGCTTGTTGACTTCTAGAGGAATGTTAAAATAATTTGGGTCCCCAATGTACATGAGAATAGATATGTTTAAAAAAAAAAGTGGTTGTAGATATGCTCTGATGGCAGCACTTTTAAGGCAAGGGGGTAGGTAATGGTTTTGTTTTTCTGTATACTTTCATCTTCCTTTCATGAGATATTATGAAGAAGTCAAGTATTGGAAAAGAGCCTTGAAAGGCTCGTTAAGAGCATGAGGCTGTGCAAGAACAATGCAGGTTTAGAGTATCTTAGGATGCAGAGCGTATAAAGAAATGATCAAGTTCTAATCTATACAAAGTGTGAGAAAGTTGGACCTATTTCATCTGTCATGACTGACTTTGAGGAAGTCAACTTTAAATTTCCATGCCACTCATCTAAAAAAAAACCACCAACCCGAAAGTTCTCCTGTTCTGAAGAAAAACAAGGGAGGTACAAATGTGCAGGTGTTGAAAAGGAAGTTTTTTGCCTCTCCTGCTAGATGGCTTGGATGCTTTGGCAATGAGCTCCTGCTCTGGAGAGGAGTCTTGCAGTACAAAGTTACACAAGAGATGGGAAAGAATAAAAGCAAGGACTTTCAGTGAGTTTCAATCTGCATTTTCCTACTGGTACAGATAGGACACCTATGTTATTTTCCAGGGAGTATGTCACTGGTGTAGTATCTAATTTGACCCTGACATTCTTGTGCATCACAGTGATGTTAAACTCAAAGTGCTGCCTTATCACTCAGGGTTCCTTTATGCCTTTTTATATTATTCTTTGCTCTGCATCTGTGGAGGAGCGTGTATTAAATCTCTTTTGTCCTTGTTTAGATTTTACGCTGAATGATCTGAAATTGGTGGGTACGTGTTGTGTGGGAACACTTAGTACTTAAGTAGCCTGGCTTCTGTTTAGTTTTGCTGCTGAGTGGAAGTTGGTTTTTTCCTTCTTTTTCTTGCTCACAAACAAAGGAAAAACTCCACGCTTCCTTCAGTGTAACTTGTGCAGGAACAGTGTTGAGGGAGGAGAGAGGGAAGGATATGCTGTGTTTGACTTAGAATAATTTATTGACATTTCTCTAGTAGCACAAGCTACAGAGAAGCTGTAACTCTTAAATATTTTTTTAAAATATTTTTTAAGATTCGGCATAAAGAATCCAGCTTCTGTGCCAATTTTATTGCCCTTGTTTCTGTGTAGGATACATTCCTTTACCTCTGAGTGCCCCAAGGCACTTACTGGTTTGCTCTCTTTGGAGCTGTGGCAGGTTGTGTGGGGTTTGGCATGCTATCATCTCTCTGACTGGAATCTACTTTTCTTTTGGCGTGTCAGATGCCAACTGTACCTCACTTGGGCTGCAGGTCCACACAGAAGAATTTCTAAAGATAAAAGGCGAGTACTCAAGTTGTTTGCATCAGTGGTTGTGCTTTGGGGCACAGGCTGAGATGGAAAAAACCCAACAACTGGGTGTCCAGACTTACAAATAAGATTAGGGCCTTTTGTGGGGTTTTTTGGTTGTGTTTTTTTTTTCCTGGTGGTTGTGACTGCTGGAAACATCTGTGGAAGCTGCCCTGCAACTTGCTCAGCAATTGATGTGTGAACTAGAAAAACTGTTCCTGCTGTACCCCTTGAAAGACTAGTTTCTGGTGACGCGCTTGCTTTGCCTGTCCATTGGCCTACTGCAAAGAGAACCCTCATTGTTTTCTGTATTCCTTTTGCTGATGACTGAGTTTTGAGGTTTGCTACCTTAGTCACTGGGCCTTTGTAAGCCTGCAGAAACCAAATGGAAATTGAAAGCTTGCCTGGAGGTTTAGGATCCCTTGTCCACCATAACCTTTGTGGTGTTTTTTGAACAAGTCCAGCTAACTCTTCCGAAGACACTTTTGCTTTGCTGGGGCCATAAGTGAACTAGGAAAACTTTATGTGGGAAAGTGAGAGCAAAACTAGCAGTGATCCAGATGCAAGATCTATGGCATTTGAGTGTTTTTTCATTTCTTTTTAACTTCATCTTAATTACTCACCTGCTCTCCCTCTGTGCTCTAGTTAATGTGGAAGTGTTCTCTGCAATATTAGCTGAAACCCTTCCTTTCCTACTCAGATAAAAGTAAAACTGGGCGTCTGGTTATGGGGAGGACAGACCGTTAATATTTACTATGAAGGGATAATGTTTTCAACTGCAGCTTCTGTATGAGAGGACAAGAGCACAGTCTGGAAGTCTGGGTCTTCCCTTTGTGGGAGAGTGAATTAGTGGTGCAGAAAGGGTGTGAAATAGCCACGCTTCCCATAAGAACAACGAAGGTGAGTATCTGAAGGGCTGGAGGGACCTTTAAGGTTAATATTGCCGTTCATGTGAAGGAGTAAGTTTAAACGGGTAGTGTAGAGAGAACGTGAGTTAAGGCTGTGAGCATTAAGCACTTATTTCAAGAGGTGAATTTGGCATGAAAAACAATAGCTCACGTAGACTGCGCTTCATAATACAACAGAACAAAACTTTCAGCTTCCGAATGTGTGAAACTGAAAACCACAGAAAAGGCATGTGAGGATTTGGAGGCTGATAAAGAAGCAGATGGCAGCTAAGCACAAAATGTTTTTAATGAAAATGTATCCTTATTCCTTTTTGAATTGGTTTGACAGTGGCCCGAAAAGATGTGTATGTGGGGAATGAGGAACAGGAGGGAGAGAATGACAGTGAGTGGGAAGAGTGGTCCATATGTACCTTCCACTAAAATGTTTAAACATATGGAGACAGTAACATGATGTATTCTCACAAATATTCGGAATCTGCTCCTGTTTGTTTACATGGAGCTCAAAAGATAATGCAGTTGAGTGGTGTCGTTTGACATAGCTTCATTGACTTGTGCAGTGCTTACAGTGTGTGCCATCTGGGACTCTGCTCCCTGTTGATTCAGCAGAGTAGTGGTGAAAACCATGTGCTGGGATTTCCCCCCCCTCATTCTCTCCTTGTTTTCCACTCTCTGAGGAGTATTTGCTCTGTTCCCCTCTCCTTCACAATATGTGAACTATGGGGAGAGAGGAAGAAGTGGGGAGCCAGAGGTGTCAAATCAAATTGCACTTACTTTGCTTTTAAGTCACATCTGCGTGCTTTTTTCTGTTTGCCGCTTCATTTAATTTTTTTTGGTGTTTTGTTTCTCATACCCTGAAATGTAGTAGAAATTGCTTGTATCAGCAGAGGACAACATGCTTTAAAAGTTTACTCTTTCAGCAAGCAAATTTGATGTGGTATTATGTTAAACCAAGCTACTCCATGTATCATCAGTCTTCCCTTTGCTGAGTTAAAAACAAGGTACTATGTAAACCTGAACACATTTTGAAATGGACAGGTTTGCTGTCCATTTGGTTGGTATGCAAAGTCTCCAGCAAATCAACATCTTCTGAATGGAATCAAAAGAAGGGTAGGAAAAAAAAAATATTGTAAGAGGCGCAGTTGGTGTCACCGAGTTAGAAAAATCTGGAGCATGTTAAAAAATTTTTGTTAGTGTTTTGGTTCTGAATGAAGTTTTTCCTGACTTTCGCTCCCCTCCTGAGAAGCCTGCTCTTCAGCCAGAGGTTTCCCAGAATTTTTATTATGGCTGTGAGAGCGTATTTAATTAGTAAGCTGGAATAGCCGCAGAGCAGTTCAGGCTCTATCTGCAGTTAATTATTGGAGCAGTGGTTTATATTCTGAGAAAAGGGCTAAAATTAAACAAATGTATACTTGCCGTTTTTCTTTGTTCTGTTGCAAAATGCCATGACCTGGGAAGAATATCTTGAATCTTGCAGCCTGCACTAGTCACCAAAATCTAAGTGCTAATGTTGAATACTCATCTTGGCTTCCTGATTTTTCTTCTGGCACAAAGATGTGTAGTGTTTCTGAGAGAACTTCAAACTTAGGAGTTTTGTTTTCCAGCGTTAAAGACTTGGTGCAATAAAAAATATCCTTTTAAAAATTCTGTAAAAAACTTGGAGCCTTTCCCCACTTCTTGGAATAAAGAATAAAAAAACAAGTCAGAAGTGTTCTCAGGATTTTTGAAAATACCTTGTGTCTTTTCTACTCACAAGTACGTACATGCACATGCTTTTCTCCTTACAAAACACTGCATTTTACACTTGCTTCAACTTGCTTTATCTTTGTCGGTCCAGAGGTGTGCTTATGTTCACCAGGTGATGTGTAGCCTTATTCTAGTGACCATCCATGCTCTTGGAAAAATTTATCTCTTTTGGTATTTTAAGTCATGGTCAGGGTGCTTAAATGTATATATCCATTTATTCTGACTAATACAAACACATGCATAGAGACCATTCTGATAAAGGGAAATGAGGTTTAGCAGTTCTAAAGTAAAGCCCCCAACTTGCTCAAATAAGGACGTGGAGGACAAATTTTTTGTGCTTTATGTAAATGCATGTTATCCTTGCAATTAAACAGGAGCCTGCTGTGATTGAAACCTGGCTGGGACAACGCTTGCTGCTGTGCTTAGGGACTTGCTTCCATCCTACAGGAGACTGAGAATGATGTGTTGTTTAGAGAATAATTTTTTTTTTGTTTTACCTTCCTGTGCAGTAGTACCACGTTAAATCTGTGAAATTAAATAGGCATCTAAACTTGAACCAAATCTTTGATTAAGCTGCTTAACATGGACTTCCAAGCCCCATTGATATATATTAGACAAATGTTTGTTAATGAATAAACAGTTGTATTGGATAGTTAATTACATGTAATGGAAGACTTTAATTTTATGATGAATTTGCAAAACAACTGGGAGCTGGGAATAGCTAGCAGCATTATAGGGAAAATGTCAGGGAAATGTCAAGTGTAAAACGAGAAAAAAGCTGTGTTTTTGCTATATTCTTGCAAATGTTGCAGGGATAAGGCAAACTCAGCCTGGCTTAGCATTTTCTGCAGTTCTCTGTCTGTGGCCCTTACCCACAAAAGGGGTCCGGCTTGTCGTGGGTTGCTAGATTTCCTGAGGATTTCTGTTCTGCCAGTTAATGCCTGTATGGATGTCTAACGAGGGCTGAACTTGAGCCACAGTCTTTTTATCTTGGTGGGGGCCCTAAAAAGATCTGTCCTCCACCCAGCTGTCCGTTTTCACAGAATATATAAAGATGCATCTTTTGTGTTGCCTGGTCTGCAATTGAATTTGGCCGAATGGGCAGAAGGAGGTTGGGAGGTGAGCGTGGAAGCAAACTCACTGAACTTGTCAGCCTAGTTTTCATGAGAATTAGAGGTAAAACTTAGGTTCAACCCTGGATAGGAATCATACTCTAAAAAATTTTCGTTTTTTTCCCTTCCCCAAACACACATGAATGTAGGAATGAATTGTCCTTAAGCATTTTCATAAATTGTTTTCATGTGGCAAACAAGTTTTTCAGTATTAAACAGTGATGAAACAGCCTTTGTTTAGCCTTCCTTCCCACTAATAGTGTGATTTCCTTCTCAAGTCTGTTTATGGCTCTGAGAATTAGCTTGTAATAAAAAGATGTGCGGATAATAGTATGCTAATAGAGATTGTTGAATTGCCTTTTTTCTTCTGAGGTGAACTCAGCCTGGTTCAGTTGTTGACTGGCTCTTCCTCTGTCTCCCCGGCAAAGTTTTCAGCGTTTGGAATGGAATGTGCATGTGCTATAAGCCGAGCGCTAAAAATGATTTAGCAAGTAGCCTGTCCACCATAAAATGATAAGGATCTGAAGTGACTATAACCTGAGGTTTTAAAGCTAGAAACTGTATGCCAATCTCTCAAGGTTTTTTTTTGGTTGTTGTTTTTTGTTGTTGTTGTTTTTGTTTTTTCTTTTGTTGTTATTTACTGTTTCTTGCTGGATGAAGTGAACTTGTAGTTACCTGCCCAAAGTGTAGTTCTGTATGCCTTGGCTAATTATTAAATGCATTTGTATAGTCCTTGACAAACATAGGCAAGAAGGAATTCAGCACATAACTTGAGGGATCCCTCTTGGAAAGACCAGTGTTTTTTTGAATTTGGTTGCTGATTTGCATGTTCCGAGGGATTCAAGAGGCAACTCAAAGTTCTCATTGTTACTAGTTAAAGTTCAGCTTATGCTCTTAGGTGGATCAAACTTCTGGTTTGTACACCAGTGTGACCTTCCTGATGTGTTTTTTCCTTGTTGCAACATATTGGGTTTATAGGCGCTTAAGTGTTCCCTGTTTAATAAACAGTGCTCTATAGCTGTTGAGGCTCACCCAGCGTTCTCATCGTCCCTCTGCTAACGGCTTCTCAAACTTTTTACTGCTGTAACCTGAGGGGTCTCTTTCTCCTTTTTTTTTTTCCCCCGATTTATGTGTGAGGAATATATATGGATGATTAAAGGTTATAGTTTTGGGAAATGATGCCATTTAGGAAGCACGTTCAAAGTGTTGAGCGTGCAGAGAAAGTCTTTTATATCAGTGCAGGCCTTGGGAGGGGGAGATGTTTTTCTATGTATAGAAACTTCCCGTATAGGATGGCAAGAGGAGGTTGCAGTGGGATTGCCTGTCTCTTTAAGTGGGTTTATAATTGGCTAGGAATTTTTGTCAGCTTAGTCACTGCAGCATTCAGTGGATGAGGGGAAAAAAACCACAGGCCCCAACCGTTACAGGCCGTGGATAGGCTCTGTCATCCCAAAGGAATGCATGTGAACAAAACACTTTGTGCGGTGCAACCGTTGGCCTAAACAGTATTGCATTCTTAAAGCAGGCTCTGAGTCACATGGAGCAGATGGATTGTTTCACTAAAATGGAAGTTATGTATCACTGAGCACTCGGATCGAGCTTTTAAGTGTGGTTCGAATAGGTCACGATATGCCAGTGTGATGAAGGGGTGTAAAGGCTTAAAGCAAAAAAATCAGCTCCTTGTTCTGTGGTTGAATTAGTTTCTGTGGCGTCAGAAAGGTAGGGAAGTCTTTCACTTTGTTAATTATTGGACTGGCATGCTGGCCTAAAGATTTCTCTCTAGATTTCAGGCAAGCATGGTCTTAATTCTGAGGCACTTTGTGTTAATCCAGGAAGCTTCCTGCTACCCAAACTAATCCAATGAACCCCTTGTCAGGGCCAGGGGGGAGAAAAACCCAAACCTATTGGTGGTTCTCACCCTGAGACCAGCTGCTCAGCTCTTCTTCCCCACCCTGCCCAGCCTTTTGCCCCAAAATGTATCTTCCGGCTGTTCCCTCTAGTGCACACAGAATATTGATTAGTGAGAGAGAAGCTCTGTCTCTGTGGGTGGCGTTACGCTTTAGTTGGTTTTATCTCTTCCCTCTAAGGGATTTGAAGGGATCTCATAGGAGTGTTGCTTAGTCTCCAGCCTGCAGAGCATGCAGAGGAGGAGCTGTGACTTCCGGCTAAACAAATTCAGAGCTGTCAAGTGATTATTATTTATTGTTTTAAACTTTTTCCCCTCCTGTTTTGCAGGGAATCCTCTTGAAAGAGTGGTTTAGGATTTAACTGAAAACCTGGCATCCAGTTGGTTGATATTGACAACTGCTGTCATTTGGTGGACTGTTGATGTTTGGAGTGGAGCAAGTTTGGAGGTCTTAATCCGGTTATCACTAAGGCAGGTGTTTCAGAATAAGTGCCTCCACATGTAGTGTTAATTGAATCTTAAATCATTACAACACAAAGGGGAAACATTGACTAAATTCCCTTCCATCTCTGGAGCTTTCCTCAGGAAGGCAGCACATAAATAGGAACTCTTTCTTAGAGAAGGTGCTTCACTTTTTAAGCGCTTGATTAAGGCTGTTCAGCAGAGTCGGAATTGACTGGTCCACGTGGAACGCTACATACAGAACCGAAATTGCAGTGAGTCACTGTCTGCTCTGTCTTTTGTGAGCTGAGAGTCTGGGATAAAACACTGCAGTGGGTGTTACAGATAAAACCCTTAATTCAGACATGAAGTGTTCTTCCTCTTCTACTCGCTGCAGTTGTTTGTGCATCCATTTCTCTTCTGTAGAAGAGAAATGAAAATAATCAGTAACACCTTGCTCAAGAAAATGGAGAATGGTGGCAGGGAAAACAAATACCTGTTGCAGCAAAACAGCTGTAAAGAGTTTGTGAAAATCAAGGGCTGGTTTACGATCAAGTTGTTTACAGGAGAATACATGCAGGTTCAGTCTGCCTTTTGCTTTATGAGGTTAGTCGTTAAATCAGTCAGTAATTTGCCAGATTCTGGACAGCAGCCATACTAGAATGAAATAATTAACACATGATATCCAAAGGGGAACACTACCAGTGGAATAATTGGAATATTTCTTACAGATGGAAAAATGAATATTCTTCCTAGGCAAAACTTGTATTCTTTTCTACCAGTGGGAAGCTTTTTTGTATGGTTAGAGTTGTCTGCACATGGCAGATGGTCTTTTTAGGAGAAAAACGAAATACAGGTCGGAGACGGAGAGGGTGTGTTTTGGAGTGGGGAATGCAATGGAAATCTTTGAGTATGGCAGTGGCCTGGGGAAAGTGGTAGGCCAGTGAAACCTGGGGTGATTGCAGGTCCTGGCTTCTGGCTTCTTGTGACTTGGGAGCAGGTCTGCCTGCTCTAAAAGGAGTATTTTGCTCTGTGAGCTGGTGTTGCTGTGGTGTGACACTGTTTTAATCGTAGTGGAATCTGTGCGCTGTACCTGCACTGTGCTGTTAGGGCTCTGGATCCAGTGTCCAGATGCTTCCTGGTTAGATGAATTTGACATAAGGCGTGTAGTACCTGCAAACATCAAGCTGTGAAGCTTTCTTCCTTTTCTTGTCTACTTATTAAATATTGATTAAAACTGTAGCTGACATGGGATGAGGAGGAAATCTTATGGAACAACACAGGGCTTACCAGTCACCATAAATGGTGCAAAGCTCTGTGTGGATCCTCCGGGATGTACTTTGTTTACATTAAGTGTGCTGAATAAACAGTATCCGTAATAGGGTTACTTCAATGAAATTGTGTAGTAAAAACTTTGTCTTTTCTGTATGTCCTCAATGGGCTGCATGATCTGACCTGTATGTAAGGGTGCTGTCTGAACAAAAAATGTCACAAGCAAGTGGACAGCTATTTTGCAGTGGTGTCCTACACATTCTTCTAGTATCTAGGAGCCATTGGAACTGGTGTAAATAATTGTGCCATGCCTGGGTAAACACATACCTTAAAGCAGGAGTTAAAAATACCCCCTAAAACAACATCCCCCCCCCTAGATCTTACTAATAAAGGCTCAAGGAAAAGGAGAGTTTTCCTTCTAGGTTGTGATCCCGGCAACAACAGCAAGTGTGGCAGGAACTTGCCTGGGTTCTCACAAGCGGTGCTCTTGTCTTCCTGGAACGACAGAGGTCTGAACAGCCTTTTCTGCCATCCCCTCCCAACATGCATTTGAGAAACCGGGACCCTTCCCTTTGCCTGCCTGGCCCTTATTGTTCTTCTCTGCAGCAGCACAGCAATGATGTGCCTGTCTAGTTCATTCTGCTGCTGCCTGGTAAACTAATGAGCAGAGGCCCTGCAGCTGCCAGGAGGAATTCCTTTCCGGCAGTTTTGCGAGAAAAGTCAGCAGGATTAGGGCCTGGTTAAAACTTGATGTTTCAGCAAATCTGCTATGCAAACCATTTGGGTGAGGGAGAGAGCAACCAGAGTGGCAACCAACTTTGCTTGAGGCAGGACTGAACTGTGGGAACAAGGAGGAGACCGTCTTGTTCTCTGTAAACCCTAGCGCTGCTTAGAGTGTTTCGGTGTGCTTGAGTACATATGGATCTGTGTGTGTATATGTATGTATATACACATACCTTTTGTGCAGCAACACCCCAAGTTACTGTCTGTCCTGCCTTAGAGGAAACAATTATTTCAAAAGCCATTCTTAATAGCTTTCTTAATAGCTTTTTGAGCTGCTTGATGTTTTGTTGTTTGGATATGTCTGCTTGTGCTTGTGGATTTTGCTGTTCTGGAGCGCCTACTTAGTTATCTATCTCGACAGGGAGCATTGGGGCACCTCCCAGGTATTTAAAAATAGAAATAAACATCTCATGCTTGCTCTTCCTTCCTTGATTAAATTTATAGGGTTTGTGTTGGGCTTGTTTTGGTTTGTGTGGGTGAGTTGGGTGTGTCTTGTGGATGAAACGATAATTGCAGGAGAGCTAGAGTCAAAGGAATATGTTTCTACATTAAGTTTGGAAGCTGTGAAGTCTTCGTTCATTTTACTTTCTGGAATTGGTTTACATTAAGGTTCTGCTTTCTGTGCTTTTTTAAGATTTTATTTTTTTAAAAAAAGTTATTATTTGGTGTTTTTTTGTTGTTGTTTGGTTGGCTGGTTGGTTGGTTCCCAGTGAAATGCAGCTGCTCTGGGAGGTTGTGGTGGCAGCAGTGAGATGTACTCTCTCAGGTACCTCGGGCCAGTGCCATGAAACGTTTGAAGTATCTGGAGAAAGACCTTGAACCGTATTGCCTAGAGGAGCGGGTACAGAAAGTAGATGTTGGAAGGACAGCTTGCAAACAATAACTTTCTAGGATATGGTAATTGAAGAAGTGTAGTGATTGCAGTAACCAACAGAAGAGTCTAGAGATGTGATTATAGTCATGTGTTCTTGAGTAACATTAGGTGAAGCAGATATTGAACTCTTCTTTGATTTTCTTGTTAAGTGATGCATTGTTCTAGTATTTTTTTTCCATTCATGGGTTGTTTAAACTACCTGTATGTTACAGTAATGAACACTTAGGCTGTTGTATGTAATATGTGGAAAATAAGATTAGCAGAAATAATAAAAACACACTGAGAGCTAATAGGACACCCAGAGGCAAGTGATGAACCAGTTTAACAGGGACCAGGCACTCTGGTTTAGCAAGCCCTTCTATTCTGAACCTAAGGGATGGATACAAGTTAGACAGTGATTGCAGACTTGTTTGTTTGACTTGGCTGCCTAAATTATATGAGGGAATTGCTTCTCAAAATGACTTGCAGATAAATCATTATCTGTACTTGAATGACTGTTACATCTGTAGCAGTCCTCTGTCCAGGTGAGGAGGGTGTTCCTGAGGGCCTGTTCTATGTGCATTTGCTTTGGAAGACCTCTCTTGACATGGTTTAGTCTGTTTTCTCCCTGCCTATTTTATAGAACTAAACAAAGAAACAATAATGGCAGAGAAAAATGTTTTGAACCGGATGGTCTGCTTTGTAGCATGTGTTATAGAGGGCTGATTTGTCTTCAGTTCTGTTGTGTGGACTGCAGCAGTAGAAAGTAGAGGATTGGTTCAAGACCTTTGCATTTGGTAGCATCGGGTAACTTTTAAATGATATGTCACTCTGACAAACTTGCTGCTTCCGGTCAAAACAAAGGAAATGCTGCTCCCCAGTTAGCTGAGGTGAAAGATCTTTGCAGATATTGCAAGTGATCTCCAGAAATGTTGCCTCTGTGGACTGCAGCCTAAGTGAAACGAGAAGGAAGCAGTCCTTCATGTTATTACGCACAAGCCTTTTCTTACAGCCTCTACGGCTGCTATTTTGGGCTGTGCCTTGGGTGGATAAACTCTTTGGTAGCTTGAGTCGCAAGGTATCGGCAGTTTCAGGTGAAGTGTGAACTGAGATGAGTTTGTAGAGGTCTGTCCTCATCAAGTGAACTTGCATTACGGAAGCACCGCTTGCTCCTGTGAGGTTCTTACTCTCTGGACATTCTGCCAAAACCAGTTTGCAGGCCAGGGCTTCTAAATTAATGCTGAGTATTTCTCTGTGAATGCATCATGTTGTTTCTTGCTTCATCCAAGATGATACAGATAAAATAAAAGGCATCCTTCAATCTGTAGGAAATTTTTTTGTATAGATCAGCTTTCTACCATGGGCAGAATTGTCCTGCAGCCTTGCCACTGATGTCTTGTTTCCTCCTCCTTGTGTCATCAGTGTGTTTATTTTTTTAGTATGAAGTGGAGTCTTGCTGTAACATAATATTAGAATTCTAATTTTGGTTATTTACATGTGTTATGACATATCTTGAGTGAGAGGCTCAGCTCCTGGATTGTAGAATGGTTTGGGTTGGAAGGGACCTTAAAGATCATTTGTTCCAACCCCCCTCTCATGGGTAGGGACATCTCCCACTAGACCAGGTTGCTCAGGTAACCAGAGTATGGTAGTTTAAAAATAAAAAAAAAGATGAAATATGGGGTTTTCAGTGAGATGCCCTGATTGATAGGTTGGTTTTTATTTAACTTAAAATGTGTTCTCGTCCATAGCTCTCTGATGGGTGATGTGACAGCTCAAATATAAGGTGCCTGAAACCAGTAGTCCTATTTGAAAATCTAGACCATAAGATTTTGCCAAGTATAAACGTTGTCTCATGGTGTGAAAAACAATGAAACAATTTTAGTTAATTAATGTAATTTACTTGAAAACAGACAATGCACTTGACATGACTGTTTATAGCCAGGCTTTTATGCCACGTATATTCAATTGATTTTTAAATTGGTTAGTTTAGAGCAGGCCAACCAAAAGTGGTCTATTTAATCTGTAGTAGTAATTCCTAGATGGTGCAATTACACTGGATTTATTTATTGAAGCAGGCATCTTAAAACTGATCTTCTAGTTGACTTCAGCAGGTTTCATTCCAAGTATGACAGACAGATAAAAGTTCACTGGGTCTTCCCATTTCTGCTTTTTTTTTTTTTTTAATATATAAGCCTGGAAGACATAGAGCCTTGATTATTGCAACTATTTCTGCACAAAACTGGAAAAAAACCAGCTTAACTGTGGAATTGGGTCCCGTTCCACTCTGGTTGGAGCCAGCTGGTGGGTGTATGCTGTGATTTCACTGTGTTTCATGGTGGAAACTCCAAAACCAGCACCTGGATCACGATGATCTGCCGTGGAAGCAGAGAGAGATGGGAAAGGTGCTGCAGTTGCATCCCAGTGGGGAGCAATCTCATCAGAAATGCTGCTGCTCTGGTGAGAAGCCTGCCTTTGCAGAGTTGCTCTTCCTCTGGCTGCCAGAATAATTCATGTTTTTGGGAGAAGGCCATCATTTTCAACATGCTGAGTTCAGCCTTCTTGTAGCAGCTGATTTCTCTGGTCGTTGTAAGAGACTGGAGAGCTTTTTCTGTCTCCCTTGGCCTTTGCTTCCACCTCCCCACATCTCCCTGGTTAGTGAGAGCAACACCTGAGCTGAGTCTGTCTTTTCTCAAATAGGCGACGAAACCAGAGAGTTGTTGCAGGCTCTCTTCCCGTGTGTGAACTCCCCTCTAATTTTGTGGGCTTGAGAGCAATTCCACCCTGTGCGTGGGTCTCGTGGCTCTAATTGGGTTTATGGAATCTCCCCAGTCCTGTGCGTTCCCCAGGGTTTGTTGTTGTCAGACCTCATTTTACCCCCCACACCCTTCATCCTCTTTTGTTAATCCATGAGTTTGGGGAATGTCTGAATAGTGTTTATTGCTTTTATTGTTTGGGTGGGAAAATGGCCATGGAGCTTTGATTGTTTTATGGCAGGAGAAAGGCCATGTGGAACCCCAGGCACTTTTTTTCTTTAACCCCAACAAGGAGTGCAGAAAAGTAACCAGTAATTTAATTCTAAGTGAAGAATCTCTTGCTGGTTGTAGCCTAGGGATGTGTTTTATTTGAGTCCAAAAATCAACCAGAAAATAAATTTAAGTAATTTATGATACATCTTGCTAAAGCATGGCTCAGTCTGTGCTGCAAATGAGTTTTTGGAGGTACTGGTGAGAAAGAGAACACAGACTTCAGTTTTGATGGTAGATTAAATGTTGGGTGTCAGCTCTTTCTCTGATAGCCATGTTGTGGAGAACTGCACTGGACCGATTCCCCGGCATGCCTGTAGCTTGCCGTGGAAGTTAACCCAGGACTTCAGCCTGTTCTGTCATGCCTCGTTTGGAAAGTTTGGATTTGGGAAGGGGGGAAAATAGTGCTGCCTGCTTTTAAGCATCTAAACCAGAAGTGCAGAAAGCTGGAGTGGCTAATCTTAATTTTTAGGCTTATGGAAGAAGCCCTACAAGTTTGTCTTCAAAGAATAAATTAGTTTTATCTCGTTACATCTTTCAAAAGCTTGATCATTAGATCATTAGTGTCATTAAAATATCAGTGGATGTAAATGAACAATGTCTACTCTTGCCATATTTTTATTTGGTTGCGGTGGTGTTGTGAGGGATTTTTTGCTGTGGGTTTTTTGTTTTTGAGAGATACCTTTCTGCATGAAGCCCTTTCTTCAAGCACATTTGATGTAAATTAAATGTATTAGTTTTAGGAAGATGATGAGCGATGCTCCTTACGCTCTATATTGTTGCGTTTTTCCTGTGGGTAAAGAGAAAAAAAATAATTAATAATTACTGGGTTCCCAACAGTGTAAAAATAAATGTTTGTAGACACTTTGTGTCTGTGTTACTTTACATGCTAAACACCGTTGATAATGGTTTGGAACATGTCAGCTTGTTTGTATTTAATGTTTTCTGTATACAGAAATTTACAGTTACAGGTTGAAAATTGTAATGACTAACCCTGATAAGAGAAGGAAGGTAATTTATTACTGTCGTTCTCTACATAAAGTACTCCAAATAATTCCCAAACTGATTTTCTTTTTGTTCCCTTTTTCAGTATTTTAAAATCTTTAATTGTATCACAGTATTTTGGTTAATCTGAACTTTTTCTCGTCTGTTTGAATTTTGAAGGTCTTTGCCCGTATCCTGGTTGATGTGTTGTCTGTGTGTCTGCTCTGGTGTTGCACTGCTATGTTTGAGCAGCTATTTAAAATGGGTTTGCACTTTAAGGTGTTAGACTGGACTCAAGTCATTTCTCTGTTCTGTGCTTGCTTTACTGGAAGTTCACTTAAGTTGGTGTGTCCCATCTGTCCAGTAAGGAGGATAATCTTATTTAATGGGAGTATTGTGGTGCACCAGTTAATGTTTGTGAGTGGTCACGATTACCTTTTAAATACAGTGTGAAGAATTGATGAGTGTCTTGCTTAGAAATTTGATTGTTAAATATATTTTTGTTACTGTATAACCCTATTTTCTTATATTATACTAGGCCAGTGAGGTGCAGGAATGAATGTGTCACAGTTATGCAGCTTGATGCTTCTGGATGAGAAATCTGTGTGGCTATTTAAGTGGGTTTTTTTTTTTTTTTTTGAGGATGTGTAAAGCACATTAAGCAAAAGAGACTTACATTCATCACTTGAGTATAAAGATCCAGTAGGACAACTTAGAGTTTTTTTTCTTCCAGCACGTTTGTTAAAGAGTTGAGGTATTGTAGAGAAAGGGAAGTTTTAATTACTTTTTTCAAAACACGCATCCTGGCAAGAGAGGGTAATGTCGCCTGTTCGCTGCTTGAATGAAATGCTGTATGAATCAAACTCTAAAAGGTTGCAAATAAGCGAAGCATCTTACTTTATAATTCATTAATAATCCATCCCTATTAGGAAATGATATATTTTACTTAATGTTGTCTGCATTAAAAATGAGACAAATTTCAGCCCTTTTTTTGTCTCCAAGCCCAGTCTCGTTAGGCATAAAAAGTATGTAAGCAATGTGAGTCTAGAATTGAATGGCCAAGGTGAGTGGGAAGGTGAAATCAATTATCTGCTAAAATGTTGGTGCAGGTGTGTTTTTGGGAATGTGAACTGCTGTTCTGGTATTTGCTAAGAAGCCTGCAATGTGTATGCATCCTGACACTATTTTTCCCTCATTTTGAGGAGGAATAGATGTTTAAAAATAAACACAAACCAAACCCACCTGCCATGACCACCAAAAAACCCCTCATCGGTGAACTCTCTTCTTTTTCTCTTGTGGTTTAGCTGTCTCTGGGTTTTGAGTTTTATTAACAGCAGTGTAAAAGCTGTTTGTCTTCTTTTAGCGTCTTTATCCAGCCCAAGTTTAGTTACTAAGGAATAATATATATTTGGCCTACTAAAATAGATCAGTTCTGTACACAGAATGTTTCCTTAAGTGGTAGGTAGTGGGGAGCCTGCAGAAAGGGAGAGTAACGTAGTTTTGTTGTTTCATAAACGTGTGAGCCGCGCCACAGTCCTGCAGCATCCGATCTGCCCGCAGTCCTCAAGAGGGGCCAATTCAGACAGCACAAAAAAAGCATCATTTGACGTGAAATGATAGATTTGGTCAGATTCATTAGTTCCAGATATCACTCAGGAGTATATTATGAATAGGTTTTGGTGCATATATATTTCCATTTTAAAGAAGCAAACAAATACCAGTGTGTGTGGTTTTTGCTTGTTTTTTTTTTTATAGTCAGCTCTAGTCACCTGGTATCTAGGAGCATCCTTTTGTACTCTTAGGAGCATGATTATTTTTTGGCATACTTAAGAACTGGGAAAGGTTTTCCTGTAATTAAGCCTTTAGCAAGCAAAAATTCTGTTGAGAAAGGATTTTGTTTGTTTTAAATGGAACAGTTTCCCTCAGGAGTAACTGATTTGTGGGTAGCAAATACAGAAATTTGAAATGTTGTGGTGGGAGAATATTGGAAAGACAGAGGTCTGTTCTTGTAGAATCCTTTCTCAGAAAATACTGTATGGCTTGAAGAGCACTTGGCGACTAGAATGAGATGGCTTTAAGTCTGTGCATCAGGGAAAACATCCTGATTCTGAGAAGCTTTTGGCTGTGGGATAATGCCATTGGAGGGACAGGAGGAAATTTATGCTCGTGTATGGGGAAAATGAGATACAGAACTCTTAAGTGACTTGATAAGATTCACATACCTAAGACAGTAATAGCGGAAGGAGAATCACATGCTGCTTGTCTGGTAATCCAGCGGGAAGGCTGTGCTTTCCCAGCTCAATGGCAATGACAAGGACATAGCTTTCTGTGAGAGCTCCCGCCATGAATTTGCCATACCTGTGGATTTTTTAAACCTCGTGCTTTGCTGTGCATCTGTTTCACTTGTAACTACACTCTACAGACTAACAGGAGAAGGTGGCGTGGTTTTGTTTTTCTCACTCCTTTGTTCCCCTGCTAGAATTGGAGATTTACTCAAGCGTGAGTGGGTAGCGAGCATTTAGTTTGTTGAAACTGCAAGAAAGATGCAGTTAACTTTTTAATTCTGAAGAAGCTTAAGTCTTTCAAATAAATCTTTTGGCAAGTCATCTCTGTGTATTGCGTTGACTGAGACAGATTGACTTGGTCGGTCAGGTTAGGTTTGTAGAAGCAAACATGTTTTCCCAGACCCTAGTTATAATTTGTAACGCCTTGTTTATAAAGGCTGGTTTCCCCGCGAGTTGGCTGGAGCGCTGTAAGTGGTCTCTTTGCTCTGTTTGGATTCCCTGTAGCTGGGTTTGTACGGCTGGAAAGCACATCGCTTTTGTGTGGCTCATAATCCACTGTCTGAGCATCATCCTTTAGTTTACTCACAAAGAAAGCCGACGTTAGCTGTGCAGCAGATGAGTTCAGCCGGCAAAATTTTTATCCATGCAATGAAAGTGAATCCAAACAAGTAGAGAAACAATGGGCGCTTTTTTTTTTTTCAGCTCATAGGTGGCAAAGAATTCTCTGTTTTGCTGTCACTTGCCAGTGAGGCATCAGGATGGGTTTGCGGGGTGGTATTTGCTTCTTGTCTGATACACGTGGAGGAAGCTCTTTGGTCTAGTGTGGCTGCTCTGCCAAAGTCTAGGGCTGGGCAGTATGGAACTGTGACCTGCAAAAGTTTAGCGATCTTCCTGGCCCCTGTTTTACATGGAAGAGTCTCCTGGAAATGCCTAAGGGAAAAGAAGAGGGGTTGGAGGTGGCTGGCTGTTGAAAGCAGTTAAGTTTTACTAAAACTGGGCCAATTGGAAATGTATTGCACAGTTTTGTGAATTTATTCACGTCATTTGGCTTGTTTTGCTTTTTGGATGCAACTTACATGAAAGGTAAATTCTGGATAATGAGGAAAAAACGAGTTTACTATTTTAGTTGCTTGTCCTGCCTCTAAATCACAGGTAGGGTAGCACTGACCTTTTCCATGCACCAGCAAAGTGAAGGTTGCAGACTTCTTTAGGAACACTTGTAGAACCTACATGCAAGACTATTATTTTCCTCTCATCTTCCTGCCAAAAATAGTAAACCTTTAAAAATATGCAAATATGCGAAGCCCTCCAAAGCTTGTGAGAACCAGTGTGCAGAGCTACGAAGTTGTTGCATTTTGAGAGTAATGCTTTAGATGGGCATATTTGTGTTCTTGTACTGCAGGCGTGCTGCCCTCATCAGATTTTGTAAGTGAACAAGGGTCAGATCTAGTTGGTACTGGCCGGGAGAACCTCCAAGAGAAAAGCACTGGAAGAACTCAACTGGCGGAGATTGGTATTCTGGTTTTAATTACGGATGCTGCAGCTTAGTACTGGAGGCATTATGGTTGTGATCCAAAGGGTATCTCTCTGACCCAGTGTGCAGTGGAGAGTGTTGCTGCTTGAATCAGCACTTACCGAAGGTGGTGCTTCTCTGGAATGATATAAGCTAAGTGGCTCAGGGTATGCAACTTCTTGATGTTTTTTCTTGCTTTTTCAATTTAATACTGTCATTGCAGCTTCGTAGGCTTCACTGTGATGTACTATTAATCACTCTGAGCAGCTGCTCTGTTGCGCTGAAGAAGCAAGTGAGAACAGTGATACTGTTTGCAAAGCATGTCGGGATGTTTTGAAATGAAAAAAACACTTAATAAACATTTAGATCTGGCAATCTTTTTATTAAGTATTTGAGCCCTGTACTACAGGATGATGTTCTGAGACAAGAATTTAGGATTAGAATGATAGTTTTGCGGTTGAGAAAAGTATTATCCACATCACGTAAAACCTGATGATTTAATGTTGTAGAGTGAGGCTCAGGTTAAAATTCTGCGAGAGATTACCTTTGCATATTGCCTGATTTGAAACCATGAAGTGCTCGAATTTGGATCTCTTAAGTTTTATTTTAAAAAAGTCGTTGCAAGTCAAGCGAGTAAAAAGAAAACAAAAGCTGTGCTTATATGCGTTTAAGCAGAAGACGTGTGAAGTATTTGGATTTCAGATTTGCATGCAAACAATACAATCTTTCAAACAAATATTTTACAAATTAGTCATACTTAACCTGATAATTTTTTGAAGTAACTGTAAAAGCATTTATTGAACTAAGAGTCTTTTGTTGCCTCAACTGTAATCCACATTAGTTCTTCTGATTCATCTACACATGGCTGCCTTTAAGATTTCTTGAGCTTTGAGTTGCACAAGTAACTTTTATCCTTGTAGTTAGGAGCCATTTTTTTTTTTTTTAAAAAGAGCTTTTTTTTTTTTTTCAACTTTGCCACACCCACCACAGGATAAATTCCTTAATTTTGTGCTGGGTTGCAGCATAATCACAGGGAAGTGTGCTCCAGCAGCTGCATGCGTTCAGTTACTGTTTGTGACCACACCTACGTAAGTCAGTGTTGAATATGAATTTTTGGGACTGCGTTGCAAGTAACGAACCTTCATCTGGGTAGAATCTTTATTTATAACAAATGCTGAAATAGTGCAGGCTGCAAACCTCACTTGCTACATGCAAATCTACTTTTTAAGCACCAGCGCAGTGAGATGCAGGAGTAGAAATACTAAAAAGTAAGGCACTTCAAGTTTGTAAGAAGGAAGACGTGTAGTGTTAAGTCTCTATTTGAAGAGTCATGACCTAATCTTGTTTGTAAGTATCAAATGAAGAGGGAAAATGTTTTCCCTGTCCGTGCCACTTCAGCACCTGCAAAAAGATGGCACTTATTTCCTTCAGAACAAAGTGATCTCTACTAAGAAGGCTGGTTGGTAACACTCAGTGTTGATTTAGGGTCTTACTGACATAACTTCTCTGCTGGTGTAAGTTTGAAACAGTAGTGAAAATACTTTTGGCCTGTGACTACTTAAATTTGGTATCAAAATGAAGGCACTTACCTCTGCGTTGAAGCTGATGGGTAGGAGGACATGAGCTGGAAGTTCCCAGTGTGAGGCTCGGATAAGTTTCTCCTGTGTTGTGCAGAGTCAGGCTGGCGGGCTGAAACCCTTTTAGCTCTTAGCACTCTCTGGAAAACCTTTGAAGCAGTGGAGAAGGTAGCACCTGCAGAATTGGAAATAAATCTTGATATGTTGGTGAGTGCGTTTGTTTGGTTTTGTTTTTGGGTTTTTTTTCCCTTTGGGCCCCCATTTGAATTCTAGGAATCTTTTCCTAAATAGAACCTCGGTTGTTAATGATCATGCAAGAAGAGTGAGTGTTCAGAGGGGTGTAAGGTCAGTAGAACATGTGATGACTCTCTAGTAGGGCCTGGGAGTATAAGAATTGTATGAGGGTTGCTGCAGCAGCAATGAAGTTGATTTTTCAATCAGTATTAAAGGAAGATACCTTGAAGGTGTCGATCATCAACCCCAAGCACAACTGCACAGAAACAGCTATGCTGCTTTTTTTATTTATTTTCCCTCTTTCAGTAGCATGGCTGGCTTAAATGCTTCCTTGCCGTGTACCAACCGCTGTGCTGGTACAATTGTTTATGGGCTCGAGCGGTGATTGGGAGCAGAGAACTTCATCTGGGTTAAAAATAACTTGATCCCAAAAAATAAACTGTATTTTTAACCTGGATCAAGTTTCCTGATCCAGAACACTGTGCAGCCCTGCAAATGCTTGTAGTGACACAAGTGTGAAGGTGCTGCATGGGTCCCTGGGTGCAGCTGAGGCAGTTTAGGCCAGGTTTTATGTTAAACCCCAAGTGCCATAGGCTTGGCAAGCAGATATGGAAACCGATTCTGCTGTTTCCCAAGCTTGCAAGCAGAGGGACGTGCTTTGTGGGTGTTTGGGGCCTTTCTGAGTGCTAAGTATTCTGTCAGCATGTTTTACATTGCGATTTAACCAGTAAAGCATATTTTTCAGCAATCACAATTGTAAAAATTTCCATCTCTCTCTAATACTGAAGTATTTTAGTGGAATGAGTTGGGGAACATCTGGCGTGCAACAGGAGAGAAAAACAGTAAAATCCCGAGGCTCGTGAAGTGTAGTTGTACATTTTGCTTTCTCCTCTGGTACTTGGTGGGTCTCTGCTGAAAAGGTAGGATGGTCTTCAAGGCCTCTCGAGTGGCGACGGAATACCATACCTTTTAGAGGCGTCGAAGGGCTGCCAGTGATCTGCGTGTCACTCGCTGGAGACCTTTGGTGTAAGTGCATGTGCCAGTTCATGAGTTGTCTGTCTAGTGTCTCCTGTCACCCACCCTACGTGGCCTTTTTATGTCATGTCTTCCACTCCCTAGGGAAAAAAAAAAGCATTGAGCTATCTTCTCGCCACAGCAGCGCTATAGAAACAGCTCAGGTCTGTTGGACTTGCTTTTAGCAGTTAAAAATTGGAATCTTTCCCAAATGAAAATGTCATACGTTTTTATTTTTTCATTTTAATTCTAGCAAAAAGAAAAGTCCTGCTTACACTTGAAGAAAAAAAAGAGCACATAGTTGCTAGGGAGTGAGCTGCATCCTGCGTTTGGCTGGTGAATTCTGCCAGAGGTCTTGGTCTTCTGAACGTGGGTCTTAATTTTAGGGTTCTCTGTGGTACAGCTTAAACAGATATCTTGTTTTGGGGGGTGGAGAGGAGGATACCTGCCGTGGGCCTGTGGGATTTTGCTCTCGTAGTCTTGAAAACGCACTTGGTTGAGAGAACTGAGTCTGCCTTGGGTCAGTCTGCTGGTCTCTTCAGGCCTCGCTTCTGCCGGAATCGGTGGGGTGGCGAGCCGAGCGGGGAGAGGTTGGCATCATCACACAGCTTGGCCGTTGAGAAACCAGGGGTCCTTTGGTGACACAGGCTTGGGTTGGCAGGGGGGAGAGGTGGTGTATGTGGGGTAGGTGTGTCTGAGGTTTCTGGTGTTTTTTGGTTAGAAATGGAAAGTGGAGTGAAACCTTTTCGTTTTGGTTTTTTTTTTGTCTTTTTGTCCTCTCCTCTCTCCCTTTTTGCAAAACTCTTCTAGCATGGTAATTCTGCTTTTGGTTCAGTTAGGGCTCTAGCAAGGGGACACCTTGGTTCCTAGTATGGGAGATGGTACCTCCGCTTCCTGTGTGTTATCAGACGTGGTTTTAGCTCTTACAGAACTCGTCCTGGTTATTTCCGAGGCCCTTTCAGTCTGTGATCTGGAATAACGCAGGGATCAGGGACTCCAGGTGGACAGAGTTTAAAGCGATATTGTCTGGGGGTGATGAGGAGCTTTCCTGGCATCGCTTAGCCTAGAACTGCTTGTTTTTAATTACATGAACCTGAGCCTGATTTTGGGGTGAAACATGAGAAAGTTGGTTTTACAGAAGGTTTATCTGCAGTGCTGAGTGGTAGAGTGCCCCAAACAAGGGGACTTTCTGAAGTGTGTCTGTATGCCAGTACCTGAATATAATCTGATTTTTCCGGGCCTTAATTTTTTTTTTTTTTTTACTTACCATGTTTTTCTATTTCTAATTGATTTTTATTTTTTTAAATCTTATTCAGAAATATCTCTGTCCAGTTTTGCTGTAGTCAAAGTATCAGTTTTCTAGGCTCTGTCATGAGAAGAAGTTTAATAGCTTCTAAGAAGTGCTGACAATCTTCTAGCGTAGTAGATATGTATAATTTTCGGAGGTATCCCAATTTCACACTCCCTTCTGTTTTTTAGGTAAGAATAAATAAATTCCAGTTTCTGAAAATTCGCATATATAAAAATCCAAACTATTTGTGGATGTCTGCTACTGATAGAAGATGTGTGTTGAATATTACACACCAAAATGTTTGTCAGAAAATTTTGGAGTAGCAGCAGTGGAGGAGGTGGAGAGAATAATGTTTGTTTGAAGATCAGTGCACCCTGGAGAAGAAATTTATTATGATAGTATCAGAGTAAATAAAGTCCTTCTTTGGTGTAGTTTTGTTTGTGTCTTTCTAATTAGCATGGTTCCTTGGGGGCTGGTTTCTGCTGGAGTTTGACCTGTATGGGTTTATCATAAGAGCGCTCAAGAAGTGTTTGTTTTAATTATTTTATTCTAGGCAGGGGTTTTTTGGTGTTTTTTTTTTTTTCCTGACAACCGCTGTATGTAGCACTTTGGTTAGCAGTAGCAAAGGAGATAATTCTTTCTTAATTCTTCTTGTGGAGGGAATTATCCCAGATTTAGTGACTCATTTGCAAACTGTTTACATTCCGTTTTAAATTTTTTTCAAGTTTGTCCTGTACCTGTGCTTTGATACTTGCCCGTATTTCTTCCTTGTAGCAGACGGTGTGTAACTGCTGAAAGCTCCTTTTCGAGCTGTACCCTTTGGTTTTGTGGTCAGGCCTGTAACCATTTTCCAAACTTTGAACTGTTGTGACATGGGAGCTGGTGAGGTATGTTACTGGGGCCATCCAAGTAATTTCAAAACACTGACTTTAAAAATCCATTTTTTTTAATCCACATGTTAGTCTGCACTGCCTTGCTGAGTTGAATACTTTGGAAAAAGAATCTAGGTGAGTAGTTCTCAGTCTTGAACCCTTTGATCAGATCTCGGTAATAAATCCTTTGCCTGACCAAATGAAGCAAACTGCGCTTCTCCGGCTTCCCTTGTGCCTTTTTGCAGTTCTCCTGCAGGGTGGGTGGGTTTTCCCATGTTTCCTTGGCCAAACTCAGCTTAGCTGCAGTGCTAAAACACAGGTGTTAGTAGTCAGAAGTCTTGGAGTGCCTCTGGGCATCTCCAACGCAGGATGGGCACAACAGTTTGAGCGTAGCTTCACAGCTTTGGCAGCTCGCAGCTGGGACTGGCAAACTCTGCAAGTAGCTGTGATTTAATTTGAAATTAAGACTGTGCCTCCCACTTGCTCTCCCGAAGGCCAGCACTCTGCTGAAGGAGCTAGTGCGTAGGGGACTTTGTCATTTGAGAGCTAGGGAATGTTTTAGGCAGAATTTTTCTGTTGCTGATTTCTCCTAGTGCCGTGCCAGATCAGAGAATCTAGCGAGCTACGCTAGCCTCGCTGTTGTTCTTTGCTTAAAGTTCCCAGAATGTTAGGGGTGGAGGAGACCTTGAAAAATCATCTAGTCCGACCTCCCTGCCAGAGCAGAATCACCCAGAGTAGGTCACACAGGAATACATGCAGGCAGGTTTTGAAAGTCTCCACAGAAGGAGACTCCACAACCTCCCTGTGCAGCCTGTGCCAGGGCTCCAGCACCCTCACAGGGAAAAAGCTTTTTCTCATGTTCTTGTGGAACCTCCTGTGCTGCAGCTTGAACCTGTTGGCTCTTGTGCTGTCATTGGACATCCCTGAGAAGAGCCTGGCTGTGTCCTCCTGACACTCACCCTTGACATATTTATAAACATTTTTGAGATCACCCCTCAACCTGCTCTTCTCCAGCTAAAGAGCCCCAGCTCCTTCAGCCTTTCCTCATAAGGGAGATGTTCCGCTCCATTCCTCATCTCTGGGGATCTGTGATGGGTTCTTTAAAGCATTTCCCCGTCCTTCTGGAACTGAGGGGCCCAGAAGTGGACACAGTGTTACAGAAACTTACAAATTGTGTGAAATCTGTCCAGTTTTCTGCAAAGGTTTTGAACAGGGGCTCTCTTGGTTTCTGGGAGGCAAATGCTGTGTGTGATGCCATGTTCTTGTCAGAGTTTGTGTACTGCTTCAGTTCGTATGGGGTTTCTCTTAATCATTTCTCAGAGTCAATAATTATAGCAATGTGAAAAATAGAAGTACTGGGAGCTGTTGTGTCCCATTTGTTTGGGGGTTGTGGTCTAAGTTTGTCCCAGAAATAAATTCCACTTCTGGCTGTAATTGCAGAGATATGGAAGTAGTGTAATGGCTTCTGCTCATCTAGCGTCTGGGTTTGTGGACTGGGTTTGGGTAGCAGGTCACCATTTATAGAACTGTCTTTGACTTTATTGTCATAAAGACACTGCATTTTTCAGGGTCGTTTTTTTTTTTTGGTGTGCATTACTTCTTGTATTAATAAAGGAAAAGGCAATAAATAAAAGCTCCAGTTAGGAGTTTAGCTTTTTTCTTTGCCTTGCATCTCTTGGGATCAGCCGCAACTTGCCCTGTCAGTGAAACGGGACTGGTCACAGACTTTCTCAGTTGTGGCACAGTTATTTTCTGTCAGGAGAAGTGTATTTTGTGCCAGGAATTGAGCATAATCAGCATTGCAGATGAAAGGCACACACCCTGATAAATGCTTATTTTTACTTATGAGATGAACAAAACCAGAATCTGTGAACTTTTGATGTGTTTTAAGTATATAGCTTGTTCAGAAATGCCTGTCGCTTTCAGTGCAGCAGAGTTTCTTCCACTTGATTGGTTGCAACTGCTGACCATCGCCTTTCCTTGTACGCGAACGTCGTAATCTCCCCTGGAGTCACCCAGGACCGAGAAGCTGCTTTGAGTGTTGCTGAGGCAGACAGCTGCTGCCCAAGGCTGCGAGCTGATCTTTTGCACCCTTACTCCCTCTTCCAGGCATGGAGGGGATCATCGAATGTTTCTCCTGCGAATAGACTGAGCTCCCCGAATCACGAGCACGGAGGGTGGGAGGCCACCGGCGAGGCTTCGTGTGCTGTACCACAGTGCTGGCTGCCACCGAGCGAGCCGGGAAATAAGCCTGGCTGCTTGTCCTGCCTGCTGAAAGGCCGCCTTGCCTTCCCCAGCCTGGATTTATAGGGTTAGACTGGGCTCCAATTAAATGAATCTGCTGATGTCTTCTTTTTATGAAGAATTGAACCAAATTGCTTTCCCACTCGTGCACTTCAAGATGGAAGAGTAGTTTTTCCACATAATTCCATGAATTATTTATTTCTCTGGGCTTCCTTTCCATCTCAGATCCTGCTGCTTTCATTGAATGCAAAGCTAGAGCTGTCCCTGCTCTGCAGCCTCGCTGGGATCTGTGTGGACTGATGGGGGATGAAGTTCAGTGTTGCAGTGAACTAACAATGTAGGTAGCAGAAGCAGTGTTGGACACAGTGATAGTTTAGCATTGATAATCACCATTTAAAAAAAATATTTGTGTGGTTAGCAGCAGATATGCAGTAATTCCAGGTCGTGGTGACATTTTTTTTACCTTGAAAAAAGCAGTTGCAATTGGAGAGCTGTGCAGCATGTGCATTCTCGTGTCCCCTGGTGTTAGACTAGAAGTGACGGAGATTGCAATAAGAAAAGTTTCCTAAAGCCTCCAGTATTTCTCATGGATTTATACTGATAATGAAGAAATAGAGGGGGAAACAAAAAAGTCATATGGTATTGGTATTGTGTACTTTGCTTAGAAAATAGCATGTTGCAGGTTGCCTAGACAGCAGGATTTAGAGCGGAGACACGTGAAGGTTTCTGTCCTGGGGTAGACAATGATCTTGTGCTGTGTGCTGCTCTCAGCCCCAAACATACCCATTGCGTCATCACCTGAGCGTGTGTGGGTTTTTTCCCCGATGTATAAGAACTGAACACTGCTTTCCTGCAGGACTCCCGTGCCTGTAGCCGACGTTGCAGGAGTTCTTTTCATCGTAGTGTTGTCTCTTGTACAGAACTTCCCTCCTGCTGCATAGCATGTGGTGCCTGCATTTCAGTTCTGTGCAAATGCCCGAGTGCCGCTTTTGACAGAGAAACTGTAGAAACGGCCGTGATGTTGCTGCTGCTCTAATCCTGCCCTTGCAGGCAAGAATGTTTATGGAATCTTGGTCTTATTCTTTAGGTCTTGCATTCCTCGGTAAATAACAGTATTTGACTGTAAAATACCATTTGGGGTTTGAGTAAGGAAATGCACGAGAGGCCCAAGCGCGTGGATGGCGATGCTTTCGGTCTGTGGCCAGTACAGCAGCGGGGTCTGCCTCCTGCGCGGGGAGGAGGGCAGCCTGGGAACCCACTTTGTGAGGTTGTACTTCAGCTCTTGGTTGCATATCAAGTGCTTGACATTCACGTTTCTTCCTTCCCTGTTGGGAAAGCAACACCCCTCTGTCCTTATTCTTTTCACGCAGAGTGAAATGAAGTAAATCTGGGATTTTTGTCAGCTGGGGTAGATGCTCGGTGTTCTGTAGCGTAATGCTCTCTGTAACAAAATATGCTGAAGTTGATCCTTTCTCCTCTCTGACAGTAATGACGGGGGTTGACTTGAGGCAGGAAGCATCTTCCCATCCTTCTCTGATAATCTAGTCAGCTTGGAAAGCTTAATCACTGTGGCCTGGTTAGAAGTGTTTGCTGTGTGCGGGCAGGGAAGAGCTGCAGCCCTTTATCACCCCTCCTGTTTTTCCTGTCTTTAGCAGCTTAAAACCCATCACTCCTCAGGAATTCCGCATGCTGCAAATCCCATTTCTCTTGTGTGCTTGTGTTTCCTAAATGACCCTTATCGGTAGTGACAGGACCTTAGTGACCAGTCGATCTGGAGCTGGGTGGCCACTCTCCCTTATCTTGCCACATTGACTTTGAGAGCAAATTCTCCTGGTCGTAAATGGAAATTACTGCAGTTCTTGCTGATACTCTGGCTGTTTGAATCCTGCTTTAGAAGCTGGATAACAGTTATTAGATAAGAACCCTTAAGAAAAAAAGCATTTGGGCCTTTGAGAGTACATGCCTTTCTCATGGTTCAATGTGGGAGCAGTAAACATCTCTGCCATTACCACTAATGTAAATTCAAGCAGATCCAGTATCCTGTGGTGGTTGTGCTGACATAAATTGTATTAGTCAGGTCAGAGGACACAGTTGGCTGATGCTGGTGTGCATCAGACAGTTGCCTCTCATAGCTTTGTTCACCACCTCCCCTTTAATCACATAAAATTCCGAAGGCAGCACACTTATAAATATTGCTCTAGAAGATATGGTTGGGTTTTCTTGGTTTTTTTTTCTTCTTTAATTTAAAAATTGATTGACTTCATAAAACAGGTAGAACCCATACCTTATACAGAGAATGTCCAGCATGTAAGGTCAGGCACTGAGGCTTCAGTGTGCTGTGGCTGAGTTTGGTCTCTGTCACTTGGCAAGGAATGAAAAGACCTGGTGGTGTTTTGAAAATCTGCCAGCAAGGGGCTGACGTAACACCAGAATCTTCTGGGGAAGGAGGGGGACCTCACCAGTGGTTTTTTTTCTTGTTGGAAAACGTTACTGTGTTTGAAGGCTCCGATTGTACAAACTCAAAAGGGAGAGTGAGGCTTTGCCGGCAGCTCTTTTGTCCCTGTGGATCTTAAGAGTTGTGAACAACTAATACCACGTCAGTGTCGAACATGTTTGAAATCTCTCCAAGGCTTATAGCTTACGTCGAAGTCCACGTCAGTACTTTTCCATATTGGAGAGGGATCCTTCCGATTCAAACTAGATGCATGTGTCAGGACAGTTTAGTTTACAATAGTCGCCTGTGCCTGCCAGGCTGTTAGTCAAACCGATAGCAGGAAGCTATTAGGCATCGCTCTAATTTTTAACCCATTGGCGACAGAACTGTTATCTTCTCTTCCTGGTGCAGCGTGGATGTACAGCACGTGTTCAGGGTGCTGAGGCTTCCCTCGTTTCTTAGATGACCTCAAGAGGCATCTGCCAAGGACTTTTTGTATTAAAAGACATGGCTAGACGTTGGGGCCTTTTATACAAGCAGAGCGCCACCCAAGCTTGAAACTATATACAGTGGCATTCAGGATGGTCCAGTATGTGCAGTTATTCCATAAATGCCTTTGCAGGCCATACCTGATAGCTCAGGATGCTCTTTCGCATGTGTTGCTGTGTGGTCCTACCAGAATAAAATCTTCTTGAGTGGTCTGGCAGATGCGGTGAGTAGTTGCAGATAGAAAACCTGCGTATAACTGAGGAGAATGTTACTGGCTCTTGCAGGGACCTCGGTGATACCATTTTTCTCTATCTTAATGAAGCATTACAGTTCGTTTACATAGTGATAAATATAATAATTATTGTAGAGATGGCTGCGTGCCCAAGATGCCTAGAAAGCTGAACATGAAATCTTTTTAATGGCACCATAATGGTCTTTGTAAGTGTTAGAGATTCCTAGTGTTTTGTGTAATAAATAATGCACGTTATTTTCCAGTGGACTTGTACAACTCAGCAGTGTGTACACACAGAAAAGACTTCATCTTGAGAAGCTAAATTTTTTTTCTGTGGTGACTTTCTCCGGTTAGACAGTGTTGGGCTACAAGATAATCAAACTTACTGCACTAGAAATGTGTGTTTGTGGAAGTGGGGGGAGCTGAGATGAAAATAGACATTGCTAGGCTTAGAAGAGTGAATTGAGTGCTTTCCTCTCTAATACATTTTTGAGCATTGAATTTCTGTTTTGTAAATAATACATTTCACAGGAATACACAGAGCACTGAGTTACCACAGTATGGCTTCTTTCCTTTCTCCCTCTTAAATCTCTTAAAGGGAACAATCTGTAGCCAATGTGAGATGCTTGTTTGTGGATTCTGCTTCACTTGGCAAACCGTGACTCTTTTCACTTTGGGTCCCATTCCTGGCAAGGGTCAAACATTCAACTACAG